>NW_027519865.1:15000-21824 GCF_043159265.1 Tasmannia lanceolata | reverse complement strand
CAAGTTGATGATAAAATCCACGGACGCTCCAGTGGACATTATGCACTTGTTACACAACAACCCCTTAGAGGAAGGGCCAGGCAAGGGGGACAACGAGTAGGAGAAATGGAAGTTTGGGCTCTAGAGGGATTTGGTGTTGCTCATATTTCACAAGAGATGCTTACTTATAAATCTGATCATATTAGAGCTCGTCAGGAAGTACTTGGTACTACGATCATTGGAGGAACAATACCTAACCCCGAGGATGCTCCAGAATCTTTTCGATTACTCGTTCGAGAACTACGATCTTTGGCTCTGGAACTGAATCATTTCCTTGTATCTGAGAAGAACTTCCAGATTCATAGGAAGGAAGCTTGATCGGAATGAATCAGAATTTATATTCTATAATATGATCGACAGGTATAAACATCAACAACTTCGAATTGGATCAGTTTCTCCTCAACAAATAAGTGCTTGGGCTAACAAAATACTACCTAATGGAGAGATAGTTGGAGAGGTGACAAAACCCTATACTTTTCATTACAAAACCAATAAACCGGAAAAAGATGGATTGTTTTGTGAAAGAATTTCTGGACCTATAAAAAGTGGAATTTGTGCTTGTGGAAATTATCGAGTGATCGGAGATGAAAAAGAAGACCCGAAATTTTGTGAACAATGCGGAGTCGAATTTGTTGATTCTCGGATACGAAGATATCAAATGGGATACATCAAACTGGCATGTCCAGTGACTCATGTGTGGTATTTTAAACGTCTTCCTAGTTATATCGCGAATCTTTTAGATAAACCCCTTAAGGAATTAGAAAGCCTAGTATACTGCGATGTGTGATTTGATCGAAATTATGAGTTTACAGATTCGGAATGAGAAACTGTCATCCCATTTAATCCGATTGGGATGCCCCTGGCTCTGACATGTCTCTCTGGGAGAGGAAGAAGAAGAACATGAAGCTCAGAATTATGGGTGTATTCAATACTTCCAAATAAAGGGGGAATTGATCCATGGTCGATTCCGTAACATATAAATAGGAATTGCTAGCTGTACCTCGTGAAAAAAAAAAAAGAATTCTTTCTTGGAATTAGCCACTCCATTTCTTTTAGAAATAAATTCTGTTTTCTGTTCAAGTAAACAAATATGACATGGTTACAGGAATCTATCCATCGCATATATGCTTCAAGGGACATCATAGCATAACCGTCGAGGTGAAGTAGGGACCTAAAAGATCGAATGGAACGATACATAGACAAGTAAATCCCTTATGAGTTCCAAGGTATTCCTTTAAGGGGATTCATCATTCGAGGGGACGTAGGCTACTCAACAATTTCACATTTTATTTATGTCGTAATTGAATAATGAATAAGTAATTCCGAAAATAAAATATAAAGTAAAAATGAATCAATGAAATATAGGTTGGTTCTCACTGGGAACTTGAGTAAGGAGTAGATTTTTATGGGGGTTTCTAGAACAAAATTTGAAAGTGAGACCCCCTTTATTTATTATTTATTTGGTGTAACTACTTGAGCCGGATGAGAGGAAACCTTCATGTCCGGTTTTTAAGGGGGGGATCCTATAGGAACCTATCCCAATTTTTCTTTTGCTAGGCCCATAGTTAAAAAACCGACTTTCTTACGATTACGAGGTTCATTCGAATATGAAATACAATCCCGGAAATATAGCATCCCACTTTTTTTTACTACCCAAGGCTTCGATACATTTCGAAATCGAGAAATCTCTACTGGAGCAAGTGCTATCAGAGAACAATTAGCCGATCCAGATTTGCGAATTATTACAGATCATTCATTGGTGGAATGGAAGGAATTAGGGGAAGAAAGGTACACTGGGAATGAATGGGAAGATAGAAAAGTTGGAAGAAGAAAGGATTTTTTGGTTAGACGCATGGAATTAGCTAAGCATTTTGTTCGAACAAATGTAGAACCAGAACGGATGGTTTTGTGCCTATTACCAGTTCTTCCTCCGGAGTTGAGACCAATCATTCAGATAGATGGGGGTAAACCAATGAGTTCGGATATTAATGAACTCTATCGAAGAGTTATCTATCGGAACAATACTCTTACCGATCCATTAACAACAAGTAGATCTACGCCAGGGGAATCAGTAATGTGTCAGGAGAAATTGGTACAAGAAGCCGTAGATACACTTCTTGATAATGGGATCCGCGGGCAACCAATGAGGGATGGTCATAATAAAGTTTACAAGTCGTTTTCAGATGTAATTGAAGGCAAAGAGGGAAGATTTCGTGAGACTCTACTTGGTAAACGGGTCGATTATTCGGGGCGTTCCGTCATTGTCGTGGGCCCTTCGCTTTCATTACATCGATGTGGATTACCTCGAGAAATAGCAATAGAACTTTTCCAGACATTTGTAATTCGTGGTCTAATCAGACAACATATTGCTTCCAACATAGGGATTGCAAAAAGTAAAATTCGGGAAAAAGAACCAATTGTATGGGAAATACTTCAAGAAGTTATGCAAGGGCACCCCATATTGCTGAATAGAGCACCCACCCTGCATAGATTAGGCATACAGGCGTTCCAACCTATTTTAGCGGAGGAACGTGCTATTTGTTTACATCCATTAGTTCGTAAGGGATTCAATGCAGACTTTGATGGGGATCAAATGGCTGTTCATGTACCTTTATCTTTGGAAGCTCAAGCAGAGGCTCGTTTACTTATGTTTTCTCATATGAATCTCTTGTCTCCAGCTATTGGGGATCCCATTTCCATACCAACCCAAGATATGCTTATTGGACTCTATGTATTAACCATCGGAAATCGTCGAGGTATTTGTGCAAATAGGTATAATCCATGGAATCACAGAAACTATCAAAATGAAACAGTTTACGAGTATAATAATAACTATAAGTATACGAAAGAAAAAGAACCCTATTTTTGTAGTTCCTATGATGCACTTGGAGCTTACCGGCAGAAACGAATCAATTTAGATAGTCCTTTGTGGCTCCGGTGGCGACTAGATCAACGTTTCATTGCCCCAAGAGAAGTGCCCATCGAAGTTCAATATGAATCTTTGGGTACCTATCATGAGATTTATGGGCACTATCTACTAGTAAGAAGTGTCAAAAAAGAAATCCTTTGTATATACATTCGAACCACCATTGGTCATATTTCTTTTTATCGAGAAATAGAAGAAGCCATACAGGGGTTTTGCCGAGCCTACTCATAAGGTACCTAAGCTAAGTAATTATGTGATACGATACCTTGTGAATTCGGGTCTCTACGGTTCAACCGGTATCCTAATTCCTGAATTGATACGTGAATCAAGATAGAGGAAAGGAAGTCTTCGAATCACTGACTCAAACCTATTGTCGAATCCTACTCAACAGAATATGGAGGTACTTATGGCGGAACGGGCCGATCTGGTCTTTCACAATAAAGTGATAGATGGAACTGCCATGAAACGACTTATTAGTCGATTAATAGATCACTTCGGAATGGCATATACATCACACATACTGGATCAAGTAAAGACTATGGGTTTCCAGCAAGCCACTGCTACATCCATTTCATTAGGAATTGATGATCTTTTAACAATACCTTCTAAGGGATGGCTAGTCCAAGATGCTGAACAACAAAGTTTGATTTTGGAAAAGCACCATCATTATGGGAATGTACACGCGGTAGAAAAATTACGTCAATCCATTGAGATATGGTATGCTACAAGTGAATATTTGAGACAAGAAATGCATCCTAATTTTAGGATGACGGATCCTTCTAATCCAGTCCATATAATGTCCTTTTCGGGAGCTCGGGGAAATGCATCTCAGGTACACCAATTAGTCGGTATGAGAGGATTAATGTCGGATCCCCAAGGACAAATGATTGATTTACCCATTCAAAGCAATTTACGCGAAGGACTTTCTTTAACGGAATATCTCATTTCTTGCTACGGAGCTCGCAAAGGAGTTGTGGATACTGCTGTACGAACATCAGATGCTGGATACCTCACGCGTCGACTTGTTGAAGTAGTTCAACACATTGTTGTACGTAGAACAGATTGTGGCACTATCCGAGGTATTTCCGTGAGTCCTCGAAATGGGATGACGGAAAAAATGTTGATCCAAACACTAATTGGTCGTGTATTAGCAGACGATATATATATGGGTCTACGATGCATTGCCGCTCGAAATCAAGATATTGGGGTTGGGCTTGTCAATCGATTCATAACCTTTCGAGCACAATCAATATATATTCGAACCCCCTTTATTTGCAGGAGTACATCTTGGATCTGTCGATTATGTTATGGTCGGAGTCCCACTCATGGTGACCTGGTCGAATTGGGAGAAGCAGTAGGTATCATTGCGGGTCAATCAATTGGGGAACCAGGGACTCAACTAACATTAAGAACTTTTCATACCGGTGGAGTATTCACAGGTGGTACTGCAGAACATGTACGAGCCCCCTCTAATGGAAAAATAAAATTCAATGAGGATTTGGTTCATCCCACACGTACACGTCATGGGCATCCTGCTTTTCTATGTTATATAGACCTGTATGTCACTATTGAGAGTCAGGATATTCTACATAATGTGAATATTCCACCAAAAAGTTTTCTTTTAGTTCAAAATGATCAATATGTAGAATCAGAACAAGTGATTGCCGAGATTCGCGCTGGAACATCCACTTTCAATTTTAAAGAGAGAGTTCGAAAACATATTTATTCTGACTCAGAGGGAGAAATGCACTGGAGTACCGATGTGTACCATGCACCTGAATATACATATGGTAATGTTCATCTCTTACCTAAAACAAGTCATTTATGGATATTATCGGGGGGTCCGTGCAGATCTAGTATAGTGCCTTTTTCGCTCCACAAGGATCAAGATCAAATGAACATTCATTCTCTTTCTGTCGAACAGAGAGAGAGTTCTGACCTCTCAGTGACTAATGATCGAGTGAGACACAAATTGTTTAGTTCAGATCCTTCCGGTAAAAAAGAGGGAAAGATTCTTGATTATTCAGGACCTGCTCGAATCATATCCAATGGTCGTTGGAATTTCATATATCCTGCCATTCTCCACGAGAATTCTGATTTATTGGCGAAAAGGCGAAGAAATAGATTCATCATCCCATTCCAATATGATCAAGAACGAGAGAAAGAACTAATGCCTCGTTCTGGTATCTCGATTGAAATACCCATAAATGGTATTTTACGTAGAAATAGTATTCTTGCTTATTTCGACGATCCCCGATACAGAAGAAGCAGTTCAGGAATTACTAAGTATGGGACTGTAGAAGTGGATTCAATCGTCAAAAAAGAGGATTTGATTGAGTATCGAGGAGCAAAGGAATTTAGTCCGAAATACCAAATGAAAGTAGATCGCTTTTTTTTCATTCCCGAAGAAGTGCATATCTTACCTGGCTCTTCGTCCATAATGGTACAGAACAATAGTATCATTGGAGTCGATACACGAATCACTTTAAATACAAGAAGCCGCGTAGGTGGATTAGTCCGAGTGGAGAGAAAAAAAAAAAGGATTGAACTGAAAATCTTTTCTGGAGATATCCATTTTCCTGGAGAGACAGATAAGATCTCCCGGCACAGCGGCATCTTGATACCACCAGGAACGGGAAAAAAAAATTCTAAGGAATCAAAAAAATTACAAAATTGGATCTATGTCCAACGGATCACACCTACCAAGAAAAAGTATTTTGTTTCGGTTCGATCCGTAGTCACATATGAAATAGCTGATGGTATCAATTTAGCAACGCTTTTTCCCCAGGATCTGTTGCAAGAAAGGGATAATGTGAAATTCCGAGTTGAAAATTATATCCTTTATAGAAATGGCAAACCAATTCGAGGAATTTATTACACAAGTATTCAATTAGTTCGTACTTGTTTAGTATTGAATTGGGACCAAGACCGAAATGGTTCTATAGAAAAGGTTCAGGCTTCCATTGTTGAAGTGAGGGCAAATGATCTGATTCGAGATTTCATAAGAATTGACTTAGTGAAGTCCCCTATTTCGTATATCGGAAAAAGGAATGATATGGCGGGTTCGGGATTGATCCCAGATAATGGATCAGATCACACCAATATCAATCCTTTTTATTCCAAGGCGAGGAGGATTCAATCACTTACCCAACATCAAGGAACTATTCGTACGTTGCTGAATAGAAATAAGGAATGCCAATCTTTTCTAATTTTGTCATTATCCAATTGTTCTCGAATTGGTCCATTCAATGGTTCTAAATCTCACAATGTGACAAAAGAATCAATTCAAATTAAAGAGGATCCCATGATTCCGATTAGGAATTCGTTGGGTCCCTTAGGGACTGTACCTAAAATTGCGAATTTTTATTCACCTTACTATTTAATAACTCATAATCAGATCTTGTTAAATAAATATTTGCTACTTGACAATTTAAAACAGACTTTACAAGTACTTAAATATTATTTAATGGATGAAAATGGGAGAATTTATAATCCCTATCCATGCAGGAACATCATTTTTCATCCATTCGATTTGACTTGGTGCTTTCTCCATCACGATTATTGTGAGAAGACATCCAAAATAATTGTCCTCGGACAGTTTATTTGTGAAAATGTATGTATATCCAAATATGGACCACAGATAAAATCTGGTCAAGTTCTAATTGTTCATGTTGACTCCTTAGTCATAAGATCAGCTAAGCCTCATTTGGCCACCCCAGGGGCAACCGTTCATGGTCATTATGGAGAAATCCTTTACGAAGGGGATACATTAGTTACATTTATATATGAAAAATCGAGATCGGGTGATATAACGCAAGGTCTTCCAAAAGTGGAACAAGTGTTAGAAGTGCGTTCGATT
>NW_027519865.1:0-12500 GCF_043159265.1 Tasmannia lanceolata | reverse complement strand
ATTCAAGCTCTTATTTTTGCGACTTTAGCCGCGGCTTATATAGGTGAATCCATGGAGGGTCATCATTGACTAGCTTCCAAAATAGTCTTGTTTTTTTTTTTTTGAAAAAAAAAACAAGACTATCCCAACTCATGGGTGGCTCAAGATAATCTACTTGGGGAACATGATGGATATCTACAAATATGGTAGATACGATTTAGAGTAGGGTCAATAAAGATGTACGATATTAGGGAATTAAAAAAAAAAAAAGGAAAGAGATCGAAAAGATCTTTTTTCCTAAGATTCCCGTTTGGTCCATTTACGTCATACCTCTCCAATTGATATTCTATTTATATCAGTCAATTACGATTACGGTATTACGATTCATAATTTGAATAAGAAAGAATTGTTATGTTATCTGTTTCCGACGTATGCCTAAACAAAAAAACTATGTTCTATCAATTCAATGGTTGACAAAAATTGTCTGCAATTGGATCAATCAAATCTTGATATGGATATGGAATGGTTCGGGCTGATGAATCCATCCGTTTATATCAATGCGCAATAATGATAAAGAAAAGGAAGAGAAAAGTTTACAAACAAATAAGATTCAGAAAAAGGTAGGTTAGGGAGGTTGAGCTGGGTATATGTAATGGCTATAATTCAATCCCTGTGTATGTTTCGAAGAATGATTCTATAATCCAATTCAATATAAGATACGAATGGTTTACGTTATGGAAGAAACATATGTATATGTGATATTAGATATTCACGAGTTATATATGGACTATCCATATATATTATTTCCCATCCCACTGAAGTTAGATGGATTCCAACGGAAGGACTTCCGTTTCATCTTTGGCTGTGGATTGAATGAATAAACAGATGAAGTTAAGGATATAGAAGAGAAAGAGCGAAGAATTGAAAGAGTGGTTCGGAACAAAGAAATGGAAGAACTAGAATCGTATGACTTTACAAAGACTCCATGGATAGGAACTAAAAACGAGATATTGAAGCAGTTATGATGATTCAGTAATATCATCACTTCAATTTGGAGTTCTTAGTTACTTCGACCCGATGGATCTTAGTGATGGAATAATAAGTCATAATTCAGTGATTGTATCATTAACCATTTCTTTATTTTGGTGCGAGGAGCTTACCATGAATCCACTGATTTCTGCCGCTTCCGTTATTGCTGCTGGATTGGCCGTAGGGCTTGCTTCAATTGGACCTGGAGTTGGTCAAGGTACTGCTGCGGGCCAAGCTGTAGAAGGTATTGCGAGACAACCAGAAGCAGAGGGTAAAATACGAGGTACTTTATTGCTTAGTCTGGCTTTTATGGAAGCTTTAACAATTTACGGACTGGTCGTGGCATTAGCGCTTTTATTTGCGAATCCTTTTGTTTAATCCTATAAATGTGAAAAATACGTACTTATTTTTTTCTTATTTGATTGCCGTGAACTTGCCGCTTGCTTCTTCGAATTATATCAACACTTTACTCCTACAACCACTTATTCGTTGAGACAATACCCCACCCCAGGGAAAAGGCTGATTTGAGGATGAGGAATTAGTAGATCCACTCGCTTTCTTCCTTTCCATCCTTAATGGAACCCTTTTTTTTTTTTCACTTTTAGGAAGCGTTGTAACAAACGAGGTATTTCGCAATTGGCATGAGACCCGGGACCTCATATTAATAAGTATTTTATTGGATTGGGAACTTCAATTGAAATAATAATAAAGAATAAATGAAATTTCAAAATGAAATGAATCTATTTTATAAATAAATTCATATTTATAAATAAGTAAATAAATAAAAAGAAATCAATCAAAAGTGGGGCGAAATTATACAATAAAGAAAACTCTGTTCAATTAATTTTGTTAGTCCTATCTATAAGAGGAGAGCATATGAAAAATGTAACCGATTCTTTCGTTTCCTTGGGTCACTGGTCATACGCCGGGAGTTTCGGGCTTAATACCGATATTTTAGCAACAAATCCAATAAATCTAAGTGTAGTGCTTGGTGTATTGATCTTTTTTGGAAAGGGAGTGTGTGCGAGTTGTGTATTTCAAGAATAGGCTGGATCCAACCAGCTGCACTTATTTACTTATTTATTTATAAATAGGAAAGTTATAACTAGGAAAGAAAGGTGCACGATCTCAACGAATTACTTCTGAATAAATTCAGAAATCATATGTAAGAACCATAGCATTTCGTGACTCATTGGTAAATCGACTTTGATTCTCTATCAACCAATAATGTGGGACCATTAACATGGTTAAAGCTAAACCGTTTGAAGTCCAGGCACAACATGGTACTCTTTCTACCACTACGTTAGTACGGATATGGTTTAAAAATGAATAGAATAGTTGGCAATTTATCTGATATAGAACACTCATATCAATAAAATGATTTGAACCATTTATTGAAAAATGAAAAAAAAAAACAAATGGGTGCCTCGCCCCCTTTTTGTATCCAACGCTAAATCGACGGCCTGTGTATAAAATAAGAAGAATTCTTTGGATTTGAAGAAAAAAAAAAATGAAAAATTCATAAAATAATAAATAAAAAAAAAAATAAACAACTTTGCTGACAATTACAGATTTTTTGTCTGGTCGGAAGAGTCCTCCGAATATTCTGTTCTGGTCTTGTATCAGTTTCGATATCGTGGAATACGAACAGAGAAGAGAGGGCAGGCTCATTACATTAAAAGATATGGGAATGCCCATTAAGTAACTGAGCGTGAGAGCCAAATGAATTGAAAGATTCATGTTTGGTTCGGGAAGAGATCATGGAAGTTTAGTTGTGAAATGAATGGGAAGATAATCTACTTTCATTAAGTGATTTATTAGATAATCGAAAACAGAGGATCTTGAGTACTATTCGAAATTCAGAAGAACTACGTGGAAGAGCCATTGAGCAGCTCGAAAAAGCCCGGGCTCGCTTACGGAAAGTGGAAATGGAAGCAGATGAGTTTAGAATGAATGGATACTCTGAGATAGAACGAGAAAAAGAGAATTTGATTAATGCTACTTATAATAATTTGGAACGATTAGAAAATTTCAAAATGAAACCATTAGTTTTGAAGAACAACGAGCAATCAATCAGGTACGACAACGAGTGTTCCAGCAAGCCTTACAAGGAGCTCTAGGAACTCTGAATAGTTGTTTGAACAGTGAGTTACATTTACGCACCATCAGTGCTAATATTGGCATGCTCGGGGCCATGAAAGAAATAACTGATTAGCCCTTCCACTGTAGGCATTATTTTTTTTTCTCGCTTTGCTTCCGAAAAAGAATTAAGAGACACTAATGGTAACCCTTCGAGTCGACGAAATTAGTAATATTATCCGTGAACGTATTGAACAATATAATAGAGAAGTCACGATTGTGAATACCGGCACCGTACTTCAAGTAGGCGACGGTATTGCTCGTATTCATGGTCTTGATCAAGTAATGGCAGGGGAATTAGTAGAATTTGAAGAGGGTACCGTAGGCATTGCTCTGAATTTGGAATCAAATAATGTTGGTGTTGTATTAATGGGTGACGGTTTGATGATACAAGAGGGAAGTTCTGTAAAAGCAACAGGAAGAATTGCTCAGATACCAGTGAGCGAGGCTTATTTAGGTCGTGTTATAAATGCTCTGGCTAAACCTATTGATGGGAGAGGTGAAATTTCAGCTTCTGAATCTCGGTTAATTGAATCTCCCGCTCCGGGTATTATTTCGAGACGTTCCGTATATGAGCCTCTTCAAACGGGGCTTATTGCTATTGATTCGATGATCCCTATAGGACGCGGTCAGCGAGAATTAATTATTGGGGACAGACAGACCGGGAAAACAGCAGTAGCCACAGATACTATTCTCAATCAAAAAGGGCAAAATGTAATATGTGTTTATGTAGCTATTGGTCAAAAAGCATCTTCCGTGGCTCAGGTAGTGACTACTTTCCAAGAACGAGGGGCGATGGAATACACTATTGTGGTAGCCGAAACGGCGGATTCGCCTGCAACATTACAATACCTCGCGCCTTATACAGGAGCGGCTCTGGCTGAATATTTTATGTACCGTGAACGACATACTTTAATAATTTATGACGATCTCTCCAAACAAGCACAAGCTTATCGCCAAATGTCTCTTCTATTAAGAAGACCACCCGGTCGCGAAGCTTATCCAGGAGATGTTTTTTATTTGCATTCACGCCTTTTGGAAAGAGCCGCTAAATCAAGTTCTCGTTTAGGTGAAGGAAGTATGACCGCTTTACCCATAGTTGAGACTCAATCTGGGGACGTTTCGGCTTATATTCCTACTAATGTGATTTCCATTACAGATGGACAAATATTCTTATCTGCCGATCTATTCAATGCTGGAATCCGTCCTGCTATTAATGTGGGTATTTCGGTCTCCAGAGTAGGATCCGCAGCTCAAATTAAAGCCATGAAACAGGTAGCTGGTAAATCAAAATTGGAACTGGCTCAATTCGCAGAGTTAGAAGCCTTTGCACAATTCGCTTCTGATCTCGA
Source organism: Tasmannia lanceolata (assembly GCF_043159265.1). Classification (NCBI taxonomy): domain Eukaryota; kingdom Viridiplantae; phylum Streptophyta; class Magnoliopsida; order Canellales; family Winteraceae; genus Tasmannia; species Tasmannia lanceolata. The sequence goes on along the minus strand of NW_027519865.1, from coordinate 8,001 downwards.
TAAAGCCACTCAGAATCAGTTGGCAAGAGGTCAACGATTACGCGAGTTGCTCAAACAATCTCAATCAGCCCCTCTCACGGTGGAAGAACAAATACTTACTATTTATACTGGGGCGAATGGGTATCTTGATCCGTTAGATATTGGACAGGTAAAGAAATTTCTCGTTCAGTTACGTACCCACTTAAAAACAAACAAACCTCAGTTCCAAGAAATCATATCTTCTACCAAGACATTCACCGAACAAGCAGAAGCCCTTTTGAAGGAAGCTATTCCGGAACAGATGGAACTGTTTATACTTCAGGAACAAACATAAAGAAATTGATCACTCTGAGTACAAGAGGAAAGGAATCGTTGAGAAGTGTTTCCGGTTCGAATCATTCAAAATATCTTTCTTGGCATAGCAATCTACAAAAATAGATGGAAATAAATTGCGTCCAATAGGATTTGAACCTATACCAAAGGTTTAGAAGACCTCTGTCCTATCCATTAGACAATGGGCGCTTTGCTTTTCATTCCGATTTTCTTCTTTCGCATTCTTGCTTTCCTATCGCCCGTTCCGATAAACGAATTGTATTGTATGTGAGAGATTTTAGGGAATAAAGAAAAGATGCATATCCAAATCAACGATGCACGTATAATAATAATAATAATTAATATGGAGCGGGTAGCGGGAATCGAACCCGCATCGTTAGCTTGGAAGGCTAGGGGTTATAGTCGACGTCGATTCATCATTTTTAACGTCTCTAATTCAAAACCGAACATGAAACTTTGGTTTCATTCGGCTCCTTTATGGAATATAGATGGATTCCCAGATCTAAGGCGTAAACGAAACTAAAAAAAAAAGAGAAAATATTTACGATACGATGTGTGGAAAAAGGGGAGTCATCGCAAATCCGAATTCAAAGAAAAAATTCGATCCATAACATCTATGTCAGTTTTTCTGTATGAATATGAATGCATACAAAACAACTCACTTTCTAGATGATCCCTCTAGAAGAGGGGATTTTAAAAAATACTTCTAGTTACTTCGTTCCCTATTTCTACTCGCGAGAATCCTGAGGAAAAGAATTTTCTTCCGCCGAGCTGAAACAATATGTCGACGACTCTAGTAAACCAAAGTCATCGTTTAATAGCTATTTGGCTTCAACCTCCTCCCCCCCAAAAAGTGGAAGATCTAGTTACGATTAGAAATAAACTTTTGTATCTTCATCCATAGATCCTTTACTCATACTCATTCAAAAGGAACGGTTGATCCAACTCAAAAAAAAAAAAATTATGTTTCGCGATTCCATAATCCAATTTGCTTATTCAAATTATAATTTACCTTTGGATACAAATCACGAGAATGTATATTCTTCCTCAAACGTGGCGTTGAGAGGTAAAGGATTAAACCCTTTTAAGAAATAAAGTTTTTGATCGGAATAGGAAAAAACCGAAAGAACCTTTAACTATTTCAGTTGTTAATAGAACGAATCACACTTTTACCACTAAACTATACCCGCTACAATATGATTATTGTATATGAATGTACCGTTTGTCCAACAAAACAAGGGAGTAAAACGTAATCAAGATAGTATCAGAATCATGAAAATTGGAGTGCTGATGTGTTCCAGGGGGAAGGCTTGATGAAATAGGAGAAGAGAATGGGGGCTCATTTAAATAACAAGTTATATCTTTTCTTTTGCTGGTGGAGTTATTACTGACAGTCCCGGCCTGAAAGATCCATTTAAGTCGGAACATAAGATTGAGTTAAGTTGCGCAAGAATCCATAGCTCCATTTTTTTTTTTCAACTTCTTCCTCGAGTCTTTCAAGCAAAGAAACGATTTTCTCAAAAAAATAAAATAAAGAAGGAGAGTTTTAATTTGAGTCTTATCTTTTTTCGAAGCTATTCCTTTCTTCCCTATTCATTCACCTGTCCGATCTTCTGAATTGGGGTCAATTAGATCTAGTAAAAAATCATAGTATTCATTTTGTTTGTGTTTGTGGACTCAAATGTTCAAACAAAGCTTGTCCCTTGAAGAAATAAATGAGTTCTAATAGAAATAGAATATGTATGTTTTTTTATTCCAGTAGGGAAATCGAGAAAAGGAAAAAGAAAAAATAATAAGAAATGAAACTCCTATCATAGGAATGGAAATAGTCCTTCTTGCTCTTGTTGCTGCTTCAATAACAATTTGGTTTTCAAATCAGAAAAATAATTTGATCCATGATTCATTGGAACAAAAGAAGGAACGGCCTGGCTAGGTACTGTACTGGCCAGGCCGGGGGAATAAAAGAACCCTTCGGACGAAATCAAAGACGTACTCTTTCTATTGGAGATATCTGTTTCGAATCGTTATCCAAATTGAATTGCGGATAAAATTCGTATATATATAGTAAGTATAATATAGTAAGTATAAATAAATGTATAAAATAAATAAATAAAGATAATTCGTATATATATAGTAAGTATAATATAGTAAGTATAAATAAATGTATAAAATAAATAAATAAAGATAAAGAAAGACTTTGATCAATATTTACTTCAGGCGTCGCATATGAATTATCTTTTTGTAATTGGGAGAGATGGCTGAGTGGACTAAAGCGACGGATTGCTAATCCGTTGTACGAGCTGTTCGTACCGAGGGTTCGAATCCCTCTTTCTCCGTTCCCTCGGATCACTTGAGATTTATCTTTCGAATTCGAAAAAATATCAAGTCCTTTATCATAGTTAAATGTCTGGAATAGAGAAAAGCATAGGAAAATGCAGAAATCAAGCAAGGAAATAATGAAAAATCTCTGATTTTTTTATTCCTCACGTCCAGGATTACGTCCTGGATCATTAGATAGGAATCCGAAGATGAAGAGAGAAACAAAGAATATCACTACTGTGTAAACGAAGAGTTTGAGAGTAAGCATTGCACAATCTCCAAGATCATTTTTTTTTTGTTTTTTGCAAAGGAAATAAGGGAATAGATTCTCTATTTTTGTACCACATATCCTTGACACCAAGAAAAGAAATGAAAAAGTGGTTTCTAGAAAAGAAAGGAATTTGCAGGAATTCCTTTGTTACCAAAATTATCTTGTCATACCCCAATTAGGTATTATGGGGTACCATAATGGGGTCTTTGACCCCTGGAACTGGAAGGGCATAATGCGGAAATTAGGTGATCCAGATTCATCGCGGCTATCAAAAAGCAAAAGAATTTCAATCTTTGAATCGAGGGTTCATAATGTAAGACTTATCTGATCTTATCAATTGTTATGTTAGAGTTGAATTTATTTTATCGAATAAATCATGAATATGAATGTTTCTAGGACAGTATTAAAGATCTCATCGAAAACTTACAGCAGCTTGCCAAACAAGGGCTAAGAGAAAAAAGAGCACAGGTATGACTGGCATAAAATCTACGATTGGATTGAAAAAAGCATAAGCTTCGGGCAATTTGGCGAAGAAAAAGCTACTCGAATGAAGGGCAGAATTAAGACAGATACAGATCAAACTAAAGATATTAAGCATAAGAAATATTTCGTTCTTGGAGATAATTTCATTTTTATTGAGTTATTGATATAAGGGAAAAATTAAGAAAGAAGAGAAGACAAAAAATCCTTCTTTCTTTTTCTTTGAACTTCCCCCAATCAAAAATCCTTCAATTCTCAAATGAGAATAGAAGGAATCATACTTTCATACAATATCTTAATTGACTTATATGGAATGATCAATGAATTCATTTTCATTCTACATTTACACGTATAGAATCCTAGCAACAACCTATTCCATAGATATTTGGGCTGGAATTGACGAATAACCAATAACAATATTAGTGTTTATTAGTGTCGAATTGAAATCTAAATGGGGCGTGGCCAAGTGGTAAGGCAGCGGGTTTTGGTCCCGTTACTCGGAGGTTCGAATCCTTCCGTCCCAGACCGCTTCTATCAAAACAAAGATTGTTCTCTTTAACAATCTTCTGTTTAAGAGTATAAGGTATAAGGTTGGATACAATATGATCCAATTTTTCTTTCTGAGTTCTAATGATTCTTCTATGAATCATAGATTCCTTTCGATTTCCAATTGTAAGAAAAAGAATCGAGTATAAATTGCGGATGGAAATAAACATCTTTTACCTTTTTGATATTAGGTAGGATGGGAACATAGATCAAAGTTGAATTAAAAAAAAAATGGGATGGGCCGTTCAGTGTATGCCCGTCCCGCTCTACTCATATTCATATTGGGGTAAGTTAGTCACTTATAGAAACTTTATGCCCATCTATTATATTTTGATTCTCACATGATGCATTCTAAGTTGAAATGCGAAAGATAAGATCTCTATTTTTTCGAAACTAAACATGTTAGTCAAAATGACTAATTCTATGTGGATCCTGAATCCTAAACAGGAGGGAGTTCTTGGGACTAATTACATCACTGGGATTAAAGTTCTTAAGACTGGGTGTGGGTGGGGTAAAATCAAAATTAAGAACAACGAATTGATCTGGACCCATTTTGCTTTGTACCTATACAAGATAATATAACATACCGCAAGAGGATCTTTTATTATTTGATTGTCTTGGGGTATGATTCATGATCCCCATAGAATTCGAGTTAATCGGCAATGGAAGGTATCAATTTTTCAATATCTGTGTCGTCCGGATCTCATTAATAAACAATAAAGTGCAATATGGAACAGATTTTTTTTCTTTGAGCCTAATTGCTTTTTTTTTTTTTGCATCTGGCTACAATAAATAATTGGAAGTCAATGTAGTGATTGGGAGGAAGATTCATATATTCCATTCACTTTACTTTTGACTTGATAGAATTTATGGAAGGGTTACTAAACCTAAAGTAAAGCAAAATCTGTATAAAATGAACCATGCCTACATGTATTGTTATTGTTTGTTCTATTTCAGTGATACCGGTATTTCGGCTGCGGTGAAAAAGATCTTTGATACCTTACCTTAAATATCTATGATTACTCCCGTTGACAATTGTTCTGTGTATCTGATGGATACGGAAAGATCATACTCCTACGGTTCTGGTTTTATCAATCAGATGGAAGAATAACAACCTTAATCTTATCTTACATGAGAGCTTTTTTCCATCCATCCCATCCCCATGAAAACAAATAAATTGAATTTGTTTCTCGATCCATCTACCTGCTTTAAATCATTAATGATTCAATTGGAAAAGGAACATGGATTTCTCTTATGTCTTATGATGATCAAATTTAGTCATTACAGGAAAACTTATTTCCATTAATGATAATGATGTCGAAGTAGGAAATTATGATGTCGAAGTAGGAAATTCTTGAAACCTTTTTTCATGATTCCTTTATCAATCCTTAGATACTTGAAGAAGCGCGAGATTGATGAACCTAGTCTATAATCGATTCATTTGCGACTTTTCCGAGTCATTGGAATAGCTTATTTGGCTAATGACTTATTTTGTTCCGGTATTGAGTATTGAGAATCTAATTAAAGACCTTTCTTTAATTTAGTTGTTCGAGAAAGAGTTGGATCCTTCATGATTGATTGTCCCGAACAATCTGTTGAAGATGTAGATGTAAAGAAGTGTTAAGTAATTCGTTTATTCGTCTTTTTTAGAAATGTGTTTCATTCATACGGTCGAATATGGGGTAAGATTGAATCTTTGTCTTTGCTTGTGGGGCCTTCTCTAGATGAATACCTATCCATCCATATATATATCAAAATATCTATAATATAGATATCAAAATATATATCAAAATCAAAATATAGATATAAATATCTATTTATATATATAATTTATATATATATAAATATAAAAGTATGGACTGCTGTGTACCGATTGAGCGTACCGATTGAGCCAATGACTATTCCGGATTCCATATTGAATCAATTCCATACCGGTTCAAAATTAGAGGAATGTTATGGTAAAACTTCGTTTGAAACGATGTGGTAGAAAGCAACGTGCGACTTGAAAGACATGATCGGCTGTGGATTCTTGCATCCACCATTTTATATATCAATGAAGATGCTCTTGGCTCGACATAGTTTGTTCTGTTCTACTAGGACCCCCCAAAATTGGGGGTTGTAAATAGTACATGATGTAGCTCGAGTATAAAGTATTGATTCATTTATCAAGGGGAAGGATCTAGGGTTAGTGCCAATCAATAAGTTGGAACAACTTCGTAAGTATATCTTCGATATAGAAATCCAAAGGTTCAAATTCCAACAAGTTTCGAATAAAAAAAAACAAAGTAAAATTTGCCGGAATTGGTAAAACTATTTTGATCAAAAGTGTATTACAGGGGAATCAATCGTTCGTATGATTCTTTCAATAGAAAGAAATAACAAAAGGTATGTTGCGACCATTTTGAAACGATTAAGGATCACCGAAGTAATGTCTAAACCCAATGATTCAAAGCAAAGATAAAGGATACCGGAACAAGGAAACACCATTTTCAATTGTCTCAACAACTGGAACTAGATCAGAATGAGGAAGAAAAAGAGATTCTAGGCGGGACAAATAAAAGAGGTTAGAGACGGCTCAACAAATGTCCAAGGATTTCCCTTTAAGCTCTTTGAGAATTGCCCAACTTGAGTTATGAGTACGAATGATATTTCTTTTTTTTTTTCAGGAAAGGAAAGGAAGGAAGAACAAAAAAAACGACTCAACTTATAGTCTAATTGATGATTTTATGGATACATTTGTCACTATATGATATGCATAGCATAAATTCAAACTCGAATCATTCTTTCTCGAGCCGTATGAGGAGAAAACCTCCTATACGTTTCTAGGGGGGGCATTGTTCATCTATATCTATCCCAATGAGTCATCTATCGAATCATTGCGATTGATGTTCGATCCCAAAGAGAAGGAAGAGATCTTCGTAAAGTGGGTTTTTACGATCCGATAAAGAATCAAACTTATTCAAACGTTCCTGCTATTCTATATTTCCTTGAAAAAGGCGCTCAACCTACAGGAACTGTTCATGATATTTCAAAGAAGGCAGAGGTCTTTAAGGAACTTCGAATTAATCAAACGAAATGAAATAAATGAAATAAACAAAAAAGGGGGGTGCCCAGTATCTTATCGAGCTTTGTGTAATTCTTTCTCCACCACTCCGATTTTTCTTACTCTATTCATACCTATTCACTATTGCTCCTCTATAATCCCATATCAGATAACGATAACGAAAAAAAATCTTTTTTTATTGATATGAGACAGATAGAAAAAAAAATCTCGAGTGAATAGATGAAATAATCGGATCTAGAAAATGATGGTATGGGATTACCATCAATCGGATTGTTTTCGTTGGGACTCCACCAACAAACAAGGGGTCAATCTTGTTTATTGTACCTCTATTGAATAAACTAGAGATTTTTTTCCTACTTTTTTTTTTTTCTTATTTATTCCCCCATCCACACTTCATTTCTGATCTGTGTAGTGTCAATCCAACACAAGTACTTATTTTCTTTAATTGAATTTGTTTTCTCAACCAACATTCAATTCATATTGACAATGTTGTATCGATCAAATATAATTTGATCGTGGATAAATAGATCCATTTATCCCAGCCTCATAAGTTTGTTTCTTTATTTCTTTACTTTATTTCAATTTCACTCAAATGGTGAGTTCGCCAGATTCGCTGCGACACAAGAAGTATCTTCTTAATGAAAAATGAAAAAAAAAAATATTGATAAAAATATGGATGATCCATAAATTTTGGCATCCATCTATATTGATCCGGGAATTCGTTGTATTTTCATCTAATCTGTTCATTTTGATGTTCATAATTGATCATCAAATTTTCTTTTAGATTTGTTTGTTACTAGTTCAATGTTTTGACGGGGTCGAGCAATCCAATCCCAATCTCTTTGGTTTGAGTTTTATTTTTATTCCGATCGTATCTACACACCATATTTTTCCGGGTTGCTAACTCAACGGTAGAGTACTCGGCTTTTAAGTGCGGCTATGATCTTTTACACATTTGGATGAAGCAAGGGATTCGTCCATACCATTGGTATAGTTTGTAAGACCACGA
>NW_027519864.1:27500-30622 GCF_043159265.1 Tasmannia lanceolata | reverse complement strand
ATTACTAGTAATATGTGTATATGTGTAATTCCCACTATTGTCTATATCTATGTGGATATCAGTATATAACCCGCGTTTCTTTTACAACAAACACGGCAATTTAAAATAGAAATAAATGATTTCTAATGAAATGATACGAAGCTGTATGCTGTACACCCCATTTCCCCGGGATTGTAGTTCAATCGGTCAGAGCACCGCCCTGTCAAGGCGGAAGCTGCGGGTTCGAGCCCCGTCAATCCCGAACTAGGATCCGATAAATCCATCAACTAATCTCTCCATTTTCTGTGAAGAGGGGGGACAAGGGAGCAGGATCTAATTCCCGGCGGAGGGATCCTTATTTCTTTCGTTTTTCGTTTCGAATTTTCTCATCGGACAAATATGGGAATTTCAATTACTTCAACTAGTATCGATTGATGGGGGAGAGACATATGTAGAGTGATCGGCGGTATCGTATCACCCTATTAAGGATTCCAAGAATAGAGACCATACCGGTCTGGCTTTTTCGATGACTCCTGATCAATGGAATGGGATAGAGTACTTATATGTTTCCCAGGAGCACATACACAAATTGCATTCGTTTATTGTACGATACACAAATTAACATATCTGTCTTCCAAGAAGATTAGATCATCACAAAACTTCGCTTAGAATTTAACTCATTCCTTTTTCCATCTCACTCCTACTGTTTGGGTCTGTGACCAATGGAACACCGATGGGGTGATACCTCATCAGATGATTGTATAAGGAAGACGGTAGATTATAGAAAAGAAAGAGTGGAAAAATAGGATAAATTCAATGGGATTCCTGATCCAATCAGGAATCCCATTTTTGGTTCGGTATGGATAAAAAGCTATTTCTATGTTATACTATTCAATTCAATTCTCGACGATGAATCGATTTGATAGATCAGATATTGTTATTCATGATATTGATCCGATTCAGTATCATCAGGATGTTAATCTATCCCATTAAATTTACAGGAGAAAGACTTATTATCTCTATGGGATTAGATCCCGAGTTATTGCAAAGCAAAAAAAAAAAAAAACGATGAGATTTATGGAAGTCAATATTCTCGCATTTATTGCTACTGCGCTGTTCATTCTAGTTCCTACTGCTTTTTTACTTATCATCTACGTAAAAACAGTCAGTCAAAAATGATTAATTTAAATGAAACTTGATTGATTAGTTCTTATCAATGATTCAATAAATGAAAGAGATTCAAATTCCAAGTTTTAAATGAAATGAGCAGATTGGGATCAGTAGTATAATAGATAATATGGTAGAAAGATTCATATAGTTCTTTCTACCACACTATCTATTATTATTATTGTATTGTATAAAGTTACATTGTATAAAGATATGGGCTTGATATAGATCAATCTTATCGTATGTATCTATTTATATGTACATGTAAATTAGATATTATGTACATATATATCGAACTCCAATTCCATTTCTTCGCTACATCTATTTGTGTTGATTCCGATCAATCCGAAATAATCGAACGTTAACTCTTCTAATTCCTAGGTTTCTGATTATTTTCAATATAGATCCCGGGATCTATATTGAAAATAATCACTGGAGGAAGAATAGTATGGGCATTTCTTAGATAAAAGAAAACAAGATCAAGTCGTTTTTTTTTTTTAGCATTCCGAAGAAGTTACTATAGAACTCCTTGGATCATCTGTTATGGGCTCAATCAATTACTTCTTCGGATTTGGAAAAGGAGTAGTAGACCCCCCTATTTTTCATGCTTGAACCATGACATGAGGTGAGTCGATAAAGCATAAAGAAGATTCCTAGAAGTATAAAACGGTAAGTGTGCATGAATCACCCAACGCAAGCAAGATCTTTTTATGCGTAGTACCTCTTTGGACAACCACTATGTCTATGTCGTTTCCAGTAGAATAAAGTCTGTATCTACATAATAACAGAACGACTTCCTCTTTGAACAGTAAAGTAAAGAAAGAGGAAATGAAAAAAAAAAAATGGGGTTGGTTGTTCCTCGTTGTAAGTATCCATAATTCTGGCAAGAGCTGGTTCATTGAAATAGAATATTTAGGAATAATTAGGTTGGAAAAAATTTCCTATCATGTGAATTACTTTGAGATTCGAAATACGAACATGGGAATCAAATCATTGAAATATTTGTTGGATCAAAAGGTTCTTATTCATATATTACTGGATTCCAGATTCCAGTAGATTTTTCGAAATCGAGATATTTTTATTTTAAAACGCTTCGCAGAATGATCTAGTAAGCAATTGATACAATTCGATTACTCAACTCAATTAGTAGTATCCCTAGAGTCCACTTCTTCCCCATACTACGAGTGAAAGGGAGAATGTAAAGACTACCATTAAAGCAGCCCAAGCGAGATTTACTATATCCATGTGAATTATGTCCCCTATCTCTATGAACATGAAGGAATTATTCCATTATTGATCACTAATAATAGTGAAATCAATGGTGCAGAGTCAAAATTGGATTCTGATCTAACGCTATTGATGAACCAATCCAATTCCAATGAATACGCTTGTAACAAGTTCCTATATGATTTCTGGTAGAATTGGGAAGCATTAAGCACAAGCAAGATACACAGTTACCCCCTTGAAAGTCTCAAAAGACAGAAAAATATACCATCAAGATCGATAACTATCTATCACATACCTCTATCTCCCGTCTAAGCCTTACTGTCTCTCTTTCTGTGAAAGAATCGGGAGACACCCCATTACATACATTCTTGGCGGGGTTACCAAAAAGTTCAACTTTTCTTTTTTAAAATATTAAGATCTATAAGAGAAAAGCCAATCACCCACCCAATCCAATATTGATTGAATGCCTGAGCACTCAGAGACTCTCGTGAGTCTGGATACAAAGTATCTTCAGTCCTTTCCCCAACCCCTACTTTGATTCTCCATGAGCCTGCCCAATCTAATTCAAGATTCAGTCAGTAGACACTAGTGTAGGAAGTATTGATAGTCCTTCCTATCATCCCTCCTTGGATCCTAGGAACAAGGATTTACAGTCCTTTAGGAGCCTTCCTTTGGATACCCGGATTTTGATCCCTGACTTTTGTAGTTATGAATCTCACAATTGAATTTGACTATTGATTTGATTCTAT
>NW_027519864.1:0-22500 GCF_043159265.1 Tasmannia lanceolata | reverse complement strand
TACGAAGATATCAAATGGGATACATCAAACTGGCATGTCCAGTGACTCATGTGTGGTATTTTAAACGTCTTCCTAGTTATATCGCGAATCTTTTAGATAAACCCCTTAAGGAATTAGAAAGCCTAGTATACTGCGATGTGTGATTTGATCGAAATTATGAGTTTACAGATTCGGAATGAGAAACTGTCATCCCATTTAATCCGATTGGGATGCCCCTGGCTCTGACATGTCTCCTGGGAGAGGAAGAAGAAGAACATGAAGCTCAGAATTATGGGTGTATTCAATACTTCCAAATAAAGGGGGAATTGATCCATGGTCGATTCCGTAACATATAAATAGGAATTGCTAGCTGTACCTCGTGAAAAAAAAAAAAGAATTCTTTCTTGGAATTAGCCACTCCATTTCTTTTAGAAATAAATTCTGTTTTCTGTTCAAGTAAACAAATATGACATGGTTACAGGAATCTATCCATCGCATATATGCTTCAAGGGACATCATAGCATAACCGTCGAGGTGAAGTAGGGACCTAAAAGATCGAATGGAACGATACATAGACAAGTAAATCCCTTATGAGTTCCAAGGTATTCCTTTAAGGGGATTCATCATTCGAGGGGACGTAGGCTACTCAACAATTTCACATTTTATTTATGTCGTAATTGAATAATGAATAAGTAATTCCGAAAATAAAATATAAAGTAAAAATGAATCAATGAAATATAGGTTGGTTCTCACTGGGAACTTGAGTAAGGAGTAGATTTTTATGGGGGTTTCTAGAACAAAATTTGAAAGTGAGACCCCCTTTATTTATTATTTATTTGGTGTAACTACTTGAGCCGGATGAGAGGAAACCTTCATGTCCGGTTTTTAAGGGGGGGATCCTATAGGAACCTATCCCAATTTTTCTTTTGCTAGGCCCATAGTTAAAAAACCGACTTTCTTACGATTACGAGGTTCATTCGAATATGAAATACAATCCCGGAAATATAGCATCCCACTTTTTTTTACTACCCAAGGCTTCGATACATTTCGAAATCGAGAAATCTCTACTGGAGCAAGTGCTATCAGAGAACAATTAGCCGATCCAGATTTGCGAATTATTACAGATCATTCATTGGTGGAATGGAAGGAATTAGGGGAAGAAAGGTACACTGGGAATGAATGGGAAGATAGAAAAGTTGGAAGAAGAAAGGATTTTTTGGTTAGACGCATGGAATTAGCTAAGCATTTTGTTCGAACAAATGTAGAACCAGAACGGATGGTTTTGTGCCTATTACCAGTTCTTCCTCCGGAGTTGAGACCAATCATTCAGATAGATGGGGGTAAACCAATGAGTTCGGATATTAATGAACTCTATCGAAGAGTTATCTATCGGAACAATACTCTTACCGATCCATTAACAACAAGTAGATCTACGCCAGGGGAATCAGTAATGTGTCAGGAGAAATTGGTACAAGAAGCCGTAGATACACTTCTTGATAATGGGATCCGCGGGCAACCAATGAGGGATGGTCATAATAAAGTTTACAAGTCGTTTTCAGATGTAATTGAAGGCAAAGAGGGAAGATTTCGTGAGACTCTACTTGGTAAACGGGTCGATTATTCGGGGCGTTCCGTCATTGTCGTGGGCCCTTCGCTTTCATTACATCGATGTGGATTACCTCGAGAAATAGCAATAGAACTTTTCCAGACATTTGTAATTCGTGGTCTAATCAGACAACATATTGCTTCCAACATAGGGATTGCAAAAAGTAAAATTCGGGAAAAAGAACCAATTGTATGGGAAATACTTCAAGAAGTTATGCAAGGGCACCCCATATTGCTGAATAGAGCACCCACCCTGCATAGATTAGGCATACAGGCGTTCCAACCTATTTTAGCGGAGGAACGTGCTATTTGTTTACATCCATTAGTTCGTAAGGGATTCAATGCAGACTTTGATGGGGATCAAATGGCTGTTCATGTACCTTTATCTTTGGAAGCTCAAGCAGAGGCTCGTTTACTTATGTTTTCTCATATGAATCTCTTGTCTCCAGCTATTGGGGATCCCATTTCCATACCAACCCAAGATATGCTTATTGGACTCTATGTATTAACCATCGGAAATCGTCGAGGTATTTGTGCAAATAGGTATAATCCATGGAATCACAGAAACTATCAAAATGAAACAGTTTACGAGTATAATAATAACTATAAGTATACGAAAGAAAAAGAACCCTATTTTTGTAGTTCCTATGATGCACTTGGAGCTTACCGGCAGAAACGAATCAATTTAGATAGTCCTTTGTGGCTCCGGTGGCGACTAGATCAACGTTTCATTGCCCCAAGAGAAGTGCCCATCGAAGTTCAATATGAATCTTTGGGTACCTATCATGAGATTTATGGGCACTATCTACTAGTAAGAAGTGTCAAAAAAGAAATCCTTTGTATATACATTCGAACCACCATTGGTCATATTTCTTTTTATCGAGAAATAGAAGAAGCCATACAGGGGTTTTGCCGAGCCTACTCATAAGGTACCTAAGCTAAGTAATTATGTGATACGATACCTTGTGAATTCGGGTCTCTACGGTTCAACCGGTATCCTAATTCCTGAATTGATACGTGAATCAAGATAGAGGAAAGGAAGTCTTCGAATCACTGACTCAAACCTATTGTCGAATCCTACTCAACAGAATATGGAGGTACTTATGGCGGAACGGGCCGATCTGGTCTTTCACAATAAAGTGATAGATGGAACTGCCATGAAACGACTTATTAGTCGATTAATAGATCACTTCGGAATGGCATATACATCACACATACTGGATCAAGTAAAGACTATGGGTTTCCAGCAAGCCACTGCTACATCCATTTCATTAGGAATTGATGATCTTTTAACAATACCTTCTAAGGGATGGCTAGTCCAAGATGCTGAACAACAAAGTTTGATTTTGGAAAAGCACCATCATTATGGGAATGTACACGCGGTAGAAAAATTACGTCAATCCATTGAGATATGGTATGCTACAAGTGAATATTTGAGACAAGAAATGCATCCTAATTTTAGGATGACGGATCCTTCTAATCCAGTCCATATAATGTCCTTTTCGGGAGCTCGGGGAAATGCATCTCAGGTACACCAATTAGTCGGTATGAGAGGATTAATGTCGGATCCCCAAGGACAAATGATTGATTTACCCATTCAAAGCAATTTACGCGAAGGACTTTCTTTAACGGAATATCTCATTTCTTGCTACGGAGCTCGCAAAGGAGTTGTGGATACTGCTGTACGAACATCAGATGCTGGATACCTCACGCGTCGACTTGTTGAAGTAGTTCAACACATTGTTGTACGTAGAACAGATTGTGGCACTATCCGAGGTATTTCCGTGAGTCCTCGAAATGGGATGACGGAAAAAATGTTGATCCAAACACTAATTGGTCGTGTATTAGCAGACGATATATATATGGGTCTACGATGCATTGCCGCTCGAAATCAAGATATTGGGGTTGGGCTTGTCAATCGATTCATAACCTTTCGAGCACAATCAATATATATTCGAACCCCCTTTATTTGCAGGAGTACATCTTGGATCTGTCGATTATGTTATGGTCGGAGTCCCACTCATGGTGACCTGGTCGAATTGGGAGAAGCAGTAGGTATCATTGCGGGTCAATCAATTGGGGAACCAGGGACTCAACTAACATTAAGAACTTTTCATACCGGTGGAGTATTCACAGGTGGTACTGCAGAACATGTACGAGCCCCCTCTAATGGAAAAATAAAATTCAATGAGGATTTGGTTCATCCCACACGTACACGTCATGGGCATCCTGCTTTTCTATGTTATATAGACCTGTATGTCACTATTGAGAGTCAGGATATTCTACATAATGTGAATATTCCACCAAAAAGTTTTCTTTTAGTTCAAAATGATCAATATGTAGAATCAGAACAAGTGATTGCCGAGATTCGCGCTGGAACATCCACTTTCAATTTTAAAGAGAGAGTTCGAAAACATATTTATTCTGACTCAGAGGGAGAAATGCACTGGAGTACCGATGTGTACCATGCACCTGAATATACATATGGTAATGTTCATCTCTTACCTAAAACAAGTCATTTATGGATATTATCGGGGGGTCCGTGCAGATCTAGTATAGTGCCTTTTTCGCTCCACAAGGATCAAGATCAAATGAACATTCATTCTCTTTCTGTCGAACAGAGAGAGAGTTCTGACCTCTCAGTGACTAATGATCGAGTGAGACACAAATTGTTTAGTTCAGATCCTTCCGGTAAAAAAGAGGGAAAGATTCTTGATTATTCAGGACCTGCTCGAATCATATCCAATGGTCGTTGGAATTTCATATATCCTGCCATTCTCCACGAGAATTCTGATTTATTGGCGAAAAGGCGAAGAAATAGATTCATCATCCCATTCCAATATGATCAAGAACGAGAGAAAGAACTAATGCCTCGTTCTGGTATCTCGATTGAAATACCCATAAATGGTATTTTACGTAGAAATAGTATTCTTGCTTATTTCGACGATCCCCGATACAGAAGAAGCAGTTCAGGAATTACTAAGTATGGGACTGTAGAAGTGGATTCAATCGTCAAAAAAGAGGATTTGATTGAGTATCGAGGAGCAAAGGAATTTAGTCCGAAATACCAAATGAAAGTAGATCGCTTTTTTTTCATTCCCGAAGAAGTGCATATCTTACCTGGCTCTTCGTCCATAATGGTACAGAACAATAGTATCATTGGAGTCGATACACGAATCACTTTAAATACAAGAAGCCGCGTAGGTGGATTAGTCCGAGTGGAGAGAAAAAAAAAAAGGATTGAACTGAAAATCTTTTCTGGAGATATCCATTTTCCTGGAGAGACAGATAAGATCTCCCGGCACAGCGGCATCTTGATACCACCAGGAACGGGAAAAAAAAATTCTAAGGAATCAAAAAAATTACAAAATTGGATCTATGTCCAACGGATCACACCTACCAAGAAAAAGTATTTTGTTTCGGTTCGATCCGTAGTCACATATGAAATAGCTGATGGTATCAATTTAGCAACGCTTTTTCCCCAGGATCTGTTGCAAGAAAGGGATAATGTGAAATTCCGAGTTGAAAATTATATCCTTTATAGAAATGGCAAACCAATTCGAGGAATTTATTACACAAGTATTCAATTAGTTCGTACTTGTTTAGTATTGAATTGGGACCAAGACCGAAATGGTTCTATAGAAAAGGTTCAGGCTTCCATTGTTGAAGTGAGGGCAAATGATCTGATTCGAGATTTCATAAGAATTGACTTAGTGAAGTCCCCTATTTCGTATATCGGAAAAAGGAATGATATGGCGGGTTCGGGATTGATCCCAGATAATGGATCAGATCACACCAATATCAATCCTTTTTATTCCAAGGCGAGGAGGATTCAATCACTTACCCAACATCAAGGAACTATTCGTACGTTGCTGAATAGAAATAAGGAATGCCAATCTTTTCTAATTTTGTCATTATCCAATTGTTCTCGAATTGGTCCATTCAATGGTTCTAAATCTCACAATGTGACAAAAGAATCAATTCAAATTAAAGAGGATCCCATGATTCCGATTAGGAATTCGTTGGGTCCCTTAGGGACTGTACCTAAAATTGCGAATTTTTATTCACCTTACTATTTAATAACTCATAATCAGATCTTGTTAAATAAATATTTGCTACTTGACAATTTAAAACAGACTTTACAAGTACTTAAATATTATTTAATGGATGAAAATGGGAGAATTTATAATCCCTATCCATGCAGGAACATCATTTTTCATCCATTCGATTTGACTTGGTGCTTTCTCCATCACGATTATTGTGAGAAGACATCCAAAATAATTGTCCTCGGACAGTTTATTTGTGAAAATGTATGTATATCCAAATATGGACCACAGATAAAATCTGGTCAAGTTCTAATTGTTCATGTTGACTCCTTAGTCATAAGATCAGCTAAGCCTCATTTGGCCACCCCAGGGGCAACCGTTCATGGTCATTATGGAGAAATCCTTTACGAAGGGGATACATTAGTTACATTTATATATGAAAAATCGAGATCGGGTGATATAACGCAAGGTCTTCCAAAAGTGGAACAAGTGTTAGAAGTGCGTTCGATTGATTCAATATCGATGAACCTAGAAAAGAGGGTTGAGGGTTGGAACGAACATATAAAAAGAATTCTTGGAATTCCGTGGGAATTCTTGATTGGTGCTGAGCTAACCATAGCGCAAAGTCGTATCTCTTTGGTTAATAAGATCCA
Organism: Tasmannia lanceolata; assembly: GCF_043159265.1. Classification (NCBI taxonomy): domain Eukaryota; kingdom Viridiplantae; phylum Streptophyta; class Magnoliopsida; order Canellales; family Winteraceae; genus Tasmannia; species Tasmannia lanceolata. Next base: position 16,217 of record NW_027519864.1, on the reverse strand, counting down.
AAGGGTTTATCGATCCCAGGGGGTGCAAATCCATAATAGGCATATAGAGATTATTGTACGTCAAATAACATCAAAAGTGTTGGTTTCAGAAGATGGAATGTCTAATGTTTTTTCACCCGGAGAACTAATAGGATTGTTTCGAGCGGAACGAACAGGGCGTGCTTTGGAAGAAGCGATCTGTTACCGAGCCATCTTATTGGGAATTACCAGGGCATCTCTGAATACTCAAAGTTTCATATCCGAAGCAAGTTTTCAAGAAACTGCTCGAGTTTTAGCAAAAGCCGCTCTACGAGGTCGTATTGATTGGTTGAAAGGCCTGAAAGAGAACGTTGTTCTGGGGGGGATGATACCTGTTGGTACCGGATTCAAGGGATTAGTGCACCGTTCAAGGCAAGACAACAACATTCCCTTGGAAATCAAAAAGAAGAATCTATTCGAGGGGGAAATTAGAGATATTTTGTTCCACCACAGAGAATTATTTGGTTCTTACATCCCAAATAATTTCCATAATACACCAGAACAATAATTTACGGGATTTCATGATTCCTAAGAGCAAATTGATTCTTTTCTTTTAACTTTAATTATATGGTATGGTCCGGTCTTTTTATTGGGTAATAAAGATAATAACGAATAGAAAGGAATTAATCACTTGGACCATGTATCAAGGGTCAATCTCCGGGAGAAGGTTCCGTCGGAACAATTATTTATTTCAGGGTACCTCGTCTCTTAAAAAAAAAAAAAAGAGAAAGTGTGGGGAAAAATGACAAGAAGATATTGGAACATTAATTTAGAAGAGATGATGGAAGCAGGAGTTCATTTTGGTCATGGTACTAGGAAATGGAATCCTAGAATGGCACCTTACATCTCTGCAAAGCGTAAAGGTATTCATATTACAAATCTTACTAGAACTGCTCGTTTTTTGTCAGAAGCCTGTGATTTAGTTTTTGATGCAGCAAGTAGGGGAAAACACTTCTTAATAGTTGGTACCAAAAATAAAGCAGCTGATTCAGTAGCATCAGCTGCAATAAAGGCTCGGTGTCATTATGTTAATAAAAAATGGCTCGGTGGTATGTCAACGAATTGGTCCACTACAGAAACGAGACTTCATAAGTTTAGGGATTTGAAAGCGGAACAAAAGGCGGGGAAACTCAACCGTCTACCGAAAAGAGATGCAGCAATGTTGAAGAGACAATTATCTCACCTGCAAACATATTTGGGTGGGATCAAATATATGACGGGCTTACCCGATATTGTAATCATCGTTGATCAGCAAGAAGAATATACGGCTCTTCGAGAATGTCTCACTTTAGGGATTCCGACGATTTGCTTAATCGATACAAATTGTAACCCGGATCTCGCAGATATTTCTATTCCAGCCAACGATGACGCTATAGCGTCAATCCGATTGATTCTTAACAAATTAGTATCCGCAATTTGTGAGGGTCGTTCTAGCTATATAAGAAATCGTTGATTAATAATAAGATAAGCCAATGACTTTTTGAACCCCATAGATTGATTTAATCGGTTACTATTTCTGAATCTCAAAAAAGAGATCAAAATCACTGGGGATATTATGTGATTACTTGGTATCCTAAATATACGATTTAAAGTAGTCGAGTCGAGAAAGAGAGGGTTGAATCAAAATAATTCTTTTTTAAGTTCTATTTCTGTCAGAGGGCAATATGAATGTTCTACCATGTTCCATCAACACACTCAAAGGGTTATACGATCTATCCGGTGTGGAAGTAGGCCAACATTTCTATTGGCAAATAGGGGGTTTCCAAGTCCATGCCCAAGTACTTATCACTTCTTGGGTCGTAATTGCTATCTTATTAGGTTCAGCCACTATAGCTGTTCGGAACCCACAAACCATTCCAACTAACAGTCAGAATTTCTTCGAATATGTACTTGAATTCATTCGAGACTTGAGCAAAACTCAGATTGGAGAAGATTATGGTCCTTGGGTTCCTTTTATTGGAACTATGTTCCTATTTATTTTTGTTTCTAACTGGTCAGGTGCTCTTTTACCTCGGAAAATCATACAGTTACCTCATGGGGAGTTAGCTGCACCCACGAATGATATAAATACTACTGTTGCTTTAGCTTTACCCACGTCAGTGGCATATTTCTATGCGGGTCTTACTAAAAAGGGATTGGGCTATTTCGGTAAATACATTCAACCAACTCCAATACTTTTACCAATTAACATCCTAGAAGATTTCACAAAACCTTTATCACTTAGTTTTCGACTTTTCGGGAATATATTGGCTGATGAATTAGTAGTTGTTGTTCTTGTTTCTTTAGTACCTTTAGTGGTTCCTATACCTGTCATGTTTCTTGGATTATTCACAAGCGGGATTCAAGCTCTTATTTTTGCGACTTTAGCCGCGGCTTATATAGGTGAATCCATGGAGGGTCATCATTGACTAGCTTCCAAAATAGTCTTGTTTTTTTTTTTTTGAAAAAAAAAACAAGACTATCCCAACTCATGGGTGGCTCAAGATAATCTACTTGGGGAACATGATGGATATCTACAAATATGGTAGATACGATTTAGAGTAGGGTCAATAAAGATGTACGATATTAGGGAATTAAAAAAAAAAAAAGGAAAGAGATCGAAAAGATCTTTTTTCCTAAGATTCCCGTTTGGTCCATTTACGTCATACCTCTCCAATTGATATTCTATTTATATCAGTCAATTACGATTACGGTATTACGATTCATAATTTGAATAAGAAAGAATTGTTATGTTATCTGTTTCCGACGTATGCCTAAACAAAAAAACTATGTTCTATCAATTCAATGGTTGACAAAAATTGTCTGCAATTGGATCAATCAAATCTTGATATGGATATGGAATGGTTCGGGCTGATGAATCCATCCGTTTATATCAATGCGCAATAATGATAAAGAAAAGGAAGAGAAAAGTTTACAAACAAATAAGATTCAGAAAAAGGTAGGTTAGGGAGGTTGAGCTGGGTATATGTAATGGCTATAATTCAATCCCTGTGTATGTTTCGAAGAATGATTCTATAATCCAATTCAATATAAGATACGAATGGTTTACGTTATGGAAGAAACATATGTATATGTGATATTAGATATTCACGAGTTATATATGGACTATCCATATATATTATTTCCCATCCCACTGAAGTTAGATGGATTCCAACGGAAGGACTTCCGTTTCATCTTTGGCTGTGGATTGAATGAATAAACAGATGAAGTTAAGGATATAGAAGAGAAAGAGCGAAGAATTGAAAGAGTGGTTCGGAACAAAGAAATGGAAGAACTAGAATCGTATGACTTTACAAAGACTCCATGGATAGGAACTAAAAACGAGATATTGAAGCAGTTATGATGATTCAGTAATATCATCACTTCAATTTGGAGTTCTTAGTTACTTCGACCCGATGGATCTTAGTGATGGAATAATAAGTCATAATTCAGTGATTGTATCATTAACCATTTCTTTATTTTGGTGCGAGGAGCTTACCATGAATCCACTGATTTCTGCCGCTTCCGTTATTGCTGCTGGATTGGCCGTAGGGCTTGCTTCAATTGGACCTGGAGTTGGTCAAGGTACTGCTGCGGGCCAAGCTGTAGAAGGTATTGCGAGACAACCAGAAGCAGAGGGTAAAATACGAGGTACTTTATTGCTTAGTCTGGCTTTTATGGAAGCTTTAACAATTTACGGACTGGTCGTGGCATTAGCGCTTTTATTTGCGAATCCTTTTGTTTAATCCTATAAATGTGAAAAATACGTACTTATTTTTTTCTTATTTGATTGCCGTGAACTTGCCGCTTGCTTCTTCGAATTATATCAACACTTTACTCCTACAACCACTTATTCGTTGAGACAATACCCCACCCCAGGGAAAAGGCTGATTTGAGGATGAGAGGAATTAGTAGATCCACTCGCTTTCTTCCTTTCCATCCTTAATGGAACCCTTTTTTTTTTTTCACTTTTAGGAAGCGTTGTAACAAACGAGGTATTTCGCAATTGGCATGAGACCCGGGACCTCATATTAATAAGTATTTTATTGGATTGGGAACTTCAATTGAAATAATAATAAAGAATAAATGAAATTTCAAAATGAAATGAATCTATTTTATAAATAAATTCATATTTATAAATAAGTAAATAAATAAAAAGAAATCAATCAAAAGTGGGGCGAAATTATACAATAAAGAAAACTCTGTTCAATTAATTTTGTTAGTCCTATCTATAAGAGGAGAGCATATGAAAAATGTAACCGATTCTTTCGTTTCCTTGGGTCACTGGTCATACGCCGGGAGTTTCGGGCTTAATACCGATATTTTAGCAACAAATCCAATAAATCTAAGTGTAGTGCTTGGTGTATTGATCTTTTTTGGAAAGGGAGTGTGTGCGAGTTGTGTATTTCAAGAATAGGCTGGATCCAACCAGCTGCACTTATTTACTTATTTATTTATAAATAGGAAAGTTATAACTAGGAAAGAAAGGTGCACGATCTCAACGAATTACTTCTGAATAAATTCAGAAATCATATGTAAGAACCATAGCATTTCGTGACTCATTGGTAAATCGACTTTGATTCTCTATCAACCAATAATGTGGGACCATTAACATGGTTAAAGCTAAACCGTTTGAAGTCCAGGCACAACATGGTACTCTTTCTACCACTACGTTAGTACGGATATGGTTTAAAAATGAATAGAATAGTTGGCAATTTATCTGATATAGAACACTCATATCAATAAAATGATTTGAACCATTTATTGAAAAATGAAAAAAAAAAACAAATGGGTGCCTCGCCCCCTTTTTGTATCCAACGCTAAATCGACGGCCTGTGTATAAAATAAGAAGAATTCTTTGGATTTGAAGAAAAAAAAAAATGAAAAATTCATAAAATAATAAATAAAAAAAAAAATAAACAACTTTGCTGACAATTACAGATTTTTTGTCTGGTCGGAAGAGTCCTCCGAATATTCTGTTCTGGTCTTGTATCAGTTTCGATATCGTGGAATACGAACAGAGAAGAGAGGGCAGGCTCATTACATTAAAAGATATGGGAATGCCCATTAAGTAACTGAGCGTGAGAGCCAAATGAATTGAAAGATTCATGTTTGGTTCGGGAAGAGATCATGGAAGTTTAGTTGTGAAATGAATGGGAAGATAATCTACTTTCATTAAGTGATTTATTAGATAATCGAAAACAGAGGATCTTGAGTACTATTCGAAATTCAGAAGAACTACGTGGAAGAGCCATTGAGCAGCTCGAAAAAGCCCGGGCTCGCTTACGGAAAGTGGAAATGGAAGCAGATGAGTTTAGAATGAATGGATACTCTGAGATAGAACGAGAAAAAGAGAATTTGATTAATGCTACTTATAATAATTTGGAACGATTAGAAAATTTCAAAAATGAAACCATTAGTTTTGAAGAACAACGAGCAATCAATCAGGTACGACAACGAGTGTTCCAGCAAGCCTTACAAGGAGCTCTAGGAACTCTGAATAGTTGTTTGAACAGTGAGTTACATTTACGCACCATCAGTGCTAATATTGGCATGCTCGGGGCCATGAAAGAAATAACTGATTAGCCCTTCCACTGTAGGCATTATTTTTTTTTCTCGCTTTGCTTCCGAAAAAGAATTAAGAGACACTAATGGTAACCCTTCGAGTCGACGAAATTAGTAATATTATCCGTGAACGTATTGAACAATATAATAGAGAAGTCACGATTGTGAATACCGGCACCGTACTTCAAGTAGGCGACGGTATTGCTCGTATTCATGGTCTTGATCAAGTAATGGCAGGGGAATTAGTAGAATTTGAAGAGGGTACCGTAGGCATTGCTCTGAATTTGGAATCAAATAATGTTGGTGTTGTATTAATGGGTGACGGTTTGATGATACAAGAGGGAAGTTCTGTAAAAGCAACAGGAAGAATTGCTCAGATACCAGTGAGCGAGGCTTATTTAGGTCGTGTTATAAATGCTCTGGCTAAACCTATTGATGGGAGAGGTGAAATTTCAGCTTCTGAATCTCGGTTAATTGAATCTCCCGCTCCGGGTATTATTTCGAGACGTTCCGTATATGAGCCTCTTCAAACGGGGCTTATTGCTATTGATTCGATGATCCCTATAGGACGCGGTCAGCGAGAATTAATTATTGGGGACAGACAGACCGGGAAAACAGCAGTAGCCACAGATACTATTCTCAATCAAAAAGGGCAAAATGTAATATGTGTTTATGTAGCTATTGGTCAAAAAGCATCTTCCGTGGCTCAGGTAGTGACTACTTTCCAAGAACGAGGGGCGATGGAATACACTATTGTGGTAGCCGAAACGGCGGATTCGCCTGCAACATTACAATACCTCGCGCCTTATACAGGAGCGGCTCTGGCTGAATATTTTATGTACCGTGAACGACATACTTTAATAATTTATGACGATCTCTCCAAACAAGCACAAGCTTATCGCCAAATGTCTCTTCTATTAAGAAGACCACCCGGTCGCGAAGCTTATCCAGGAGATGTTTTTTATTTGCATTCACGCCTTTTGGAAAGAGCCGCTAAATCAAGTTCTCGTTTAGGTGAAGGAAGTATGACCGCTTTACCCATAGTTGAGACTCAATCTGGGGACGTTTCGGCTTATATTCCTACTAATGTGATTTCCATTACAGATGGACAAATATTCTTATCTGCCGATCTATTCAATGCTGGAATCCGTCCTGCTATTAATGTGGGTATTTCGGTCTCCAGAGTAGGATCCGCAGCTCAAATTAAAGCCATGAAACAGGTAGCTGGTAAATCAAAATTGGAACTGGCTCAATTCGCAGAGTTAGAAGCCTTTGCACAATTCGCTTCTGATCTCGATAAAGCCACTCAGAATCAGTTGGCAAGAGGTCAACGATTACGCGAGTTGCTCAAACAATCTCAATCAGCCCCTCTCACGGTGGAAGAACAAATACTTACTATTTATACTGGGGCGAATGGGTATCTTGATCCGTTAGATATTGGACAGGTAAAGAAATTTCTCGTTCAGTTACGTACCCACTTAAAAACAAACAAACCTCAGTTCCAAGAAATCATATCTTCTACCAAGACATTCACCGAACAAGCAGAAGCCCTTTTGAAGGAAGCTATTCCGGAACAGATGGAACTGTTTATACTTCAGGAACAAACATAAAGAAATTGATCACTCTGAGTACAAGAGGAAAGGAATCGTTGAGAAGTGTTTCCGGTTCGAATCATTCAAAATATCTTTCTTGGCATAGCAATCTACAAAAATAGATGGAAATAAATTGCGTCCAATAGGATTTGAACCTATACCAAAGGTTTAGAAGACCTCTGTCCTATCCATTAGACAATGGGCGCTTTGCTTTTCATTCCGATTTTCTTCTTTCGCATTCTTGCTTTCCTATCGCCCGTTCCGATAAACGAATTGTATTGTATGTGAGAGATTTTAGGGAATAAAGAAAAGATGCATATCCAAATCAACGATGCACGTATAATAATAATAATAATTAATATGGAGCGGGTAGCGGGAATCGAACCCGCATCGTTAGCTTGGAAGGCTAGGGGTTATAGTCGACGTCGATTCATCATTTTTAACGTCTCTAATTCAAAACCGAACATGAAACTTTGGTTTCATTCGGCTCCTTTATGGAATATAGATGGATTCCCAGATCTAAGGCGTAAACGAAACTAAAAAAAAAAGAGAAAATATTTACGATACGATGTGTGGAAAAAGGGGAGTCATCGCAAATCCGAATTCAAAGAAAAAATTCGATCCATAACATCTATGTCAGTTTTTCTGTATGAATATGAATGCATACAAAACAACTCACTTTCTAGATGATCCCTCTAGAAGAGGGGATTTTAAAAAATACTTCTAGTTACTTCGTTCCCTATTTCTACTCGCGAGAATCCTGAGGAAAAGAATTTTCTTCCGCCGAGCTGAAACAATATGTCGACGACTCTAGTAAACCAAAGTCATCGTTTAATAGCTATTTGGCTTCAACCTCCTCCCCCCCAAAAAGTGGAAGATCTAGTTACGATTAGAAATAAACTTTTGTATCTTCATCCATAGATCCTTTACTCATACTCATTCAAAAGGAACGGTTGATCCAACTCAAAAAAAAAAAAATTATGTTTCGCGATTCCATAATCCAATTTGCTTATTCAAATTATAATTTACCTTTGGATACAAATCACGAGAATGTATATTCTTCCTCAAACGTGGCGTTGAGAGGTAAAGGATTAAACCCTTTTAAGAAATAAAGTTTTTGATCGGAATAGGAAAAAACCGAAAGAACCTTTAACTATTTCAGTTGTTAATAGAACGAATCACACTTTTACCACTAAACTATACCCGCTACAATATGATTATTGTATATGAATGTACCGTTTGTCCAACAAAACAAGGGAGTAAAACGTAATCAAGATAGTATCAGAATCATGAAAATTGGAGTGCTGATGTGTTCCAGGGGGAAGGCTTGATGAAATAGGAGAAGAGAATGGGGGCTCATTTAAATAACAAGTTATATCTTTTCTTTTGCTGGTGGAGTTATTACTGACAGTCCCGGCCTGAAAGATCCATTTAAGTCGGAACATAAGATTGAGTTAAGTTGCGCAAGAATCCATAGCTCCATTTTTTTTTTTCAACTTCTTCCTCGAGTCTTTCAAGCAAAGAAACGATTTTCTCAAAAAAATAAAAATAAAGAAGGAGAGTTTTAATTTGAGTCTTATCTTTTTTCGAAGCTATTCCTTTCTTCCCTATTCATTCACCTGTCCGATCTTCTGAATTGGGGTCAATTAGATCTAGTAAAAAATCATAGTATTCATTTTGTTTGTGTTTGTGGACTCAAATGTTCAAACAAAGCTTGTCCCTTGAAGAAATAAATGAGTTCTAATAGAAATAGAATATGTATGTTTTTTTATTCCAGTAGGGAAATCGAGAAAAGGAAAAAGAAAAAATAATAAGAAATGAAACTCCTATCATAGGAATGGAAATAGTCCTTCTTGCTCTTGTTGCTGCTTCAATAACAATTTGGTTTTCAAATCAGAAAAATAATTTGATCCATGATTCATTGGAACAAAAGAAGGAACGGCCTGGCTAGGTACTGTACTGGCCAGGCCGGGGGAATAAAAGAACCCTTCGGACGAAATCAAAGACGTACTCTTTCTATTGGAGATATCTGTTTCGAATCGTTATCCAAATTGAATTGCGGATAAAATTCGTATATATATAGTAAGTATAATATAGTAAGTATAAATAAATGTATAAAATAAATAAATAAAGATAATTCGTATATATATAGTAAGTATAATATAGTAAGTATAAATAAATGTATAAAATAAATAAATAAAGATAAAGAAAGACTTTGATCAATATTTACTTCAGGCGTCGCATATGAATTATCTTTTTGTAATTGGGAGAGATGGCTGAGTGGACTAAAGCGACGGATTGCTAATCCGTTGTACGAGCTGTTCGTACCGAGGGTTCGAATCCCTCTTTCTCCGTTCCCTCGGATCACTTGAGATTTATCTTTCGAATTCGAAAAAATATCAAGTCCTTTATCATAGTTAAATGTCTGGAATAGAGAAAAGCATAGGAAAATGCAGAAATCAAGCAAGGAAATAATGAAAAATCTCTGATTTTTTTATTCCTCACGTCCAGGATTACGTCCTGGATCATTAGATAGGAATCCGAAGATGAAGAGAGAAACAAAGAATATCACTACTGTGTAAACGAAGAGTTTGAGAGTAAGCATTGCACAATCTCCAAGATCATTTTTTTTTTGTTTTTTGCAAAGGAAATAAGGGAATAGATTCTCTATTTTTGTACCACATATCCTTGACACCAAGAAAAGAAATGAAAAAGTGGTTTCTAGAAAAGAAAGGAATTTGCAGGAATTCCTTTGTTACCAAAATTATCTTGTCATACCCCAATTAGGTATTATGGGGTACCATAATGGGGTCTTTGACCCCTGGAACTGGAAGGGCATAATGCGGAAATTAGGTGATCCAGATTCATCGCGGCTATCAAAAAGCAAAAGAATTTCAATCTTTGAATCGAGGGTTCATAATGTAAGACTTATCTGATCTTATCAATTGTTATGTTAGAGTTGAATTTATTTTATCGAATAAATCATGAATATGAATGTTTCTAGGACAGTATTAAAGATCTCATCGAAAACTTACAGCAGCTTGCCAAACAAGGGCTAAGAGAAAAAAGAGCACAGGTATGACTGGCATAAAATCTACGATTGGATTGAAAAAAGCATAAGCTTCGGGCAATTTGGCGAAGAAAAAGCTACTCGAATGAAGGGCAGAATTAAGACAGATACAGATCAAACTAAAGATATTAAGCATAAGAAATATTTCGTTCTTGGAGATAATTTCATTTTTATTGAGTTATTGATATAAGGGAAAAATTAAGAAAGAAGAGAAGACAAAAAATCCTTCTTTCTTTTTCTTTGAACTTCCCCCAATCAAAAATCCTTCAATTCTCAAATGAGAATAGAAGGAATCATACTTTCATACAATATCTTAATTGACTTATATGGAATGATCAATGAATTCATTTTCATTCTACATTTACACGTATAGAATCCTAGCAACAACCTATTCCATAGATATTTGGGCTGGAATTGACGAATAACCAATAACAATATTAGTGTTTATTAGTGTCGAATTGAAATCTAAATGGGGCGTGGCCAAGTGGTAAGGCAGCGGGTTTTGGTCCCGTTACTCGGAGGTTCGAATCCTTCCGTCCCAGACCGCTTCTATCAAAACAAAGATTGTTCTCTTTAACAATCTTCTGTTTAAGAGTATAAGGTATAAGGTTGGATACAATATGATCCAATTTTTCTTTCTGAGTTCTAATGATTCTTCTATGAATCATAGATTCCTTTCGATTTCCAATTGTAAGAAAAAGAATCGAGTATAAATTGCGGATGGAAATAAACATCTTTTACCTTTTTGATATTAGGTAGGATGGGAACATAGATCAAAGTTGAATTAAAAAAAAAATGGGATGGGCCGTTCAGTGTATGCCCGTCCCGCTCTACTCATATTCATATTGGGGTAAGTTAGTCACTTATAGAAACTTTATGCCCATCTATTATATTTTGATTCTCACATGATGCATTCTAAGTTGAAATGCGAAAGATAAGATCTCTATTTTTTCGAAACTAAACATGTTAGTCAAAATGACTAATTCTATGTGGATCCTGAATCCTAAACAGGAGGGAGTTCTTGGGACTAATTACATCACTGGGATTAAAGTTCTTAAGACTGGGTGTGGGTGGGGTAAAATCAAAATTAAGAACAACGAATTGATCTGGACCCATTTTGCTTTGTACCTATACAAGATAATATAACATACCGCAAGAGGATCTTTTATTATTTGATTGTCTTGGGGTATGATTCATGATCCCCATAGAATTCGAGTTAATCGGCAATGGAAGGTATCAATTTTTCAATATCTGTGTCGTCCGGATCTCATTAATAAACAATAAAGTGCAATATGGAACAGATTTTTTTTCTTTGAGCCTAATTGCTTTTTTTTTTTTTGCATCTGGCTACAATAAATAATTGGAAGTCAATGTAGTGATTGGGAGGAAGATTCATATATTCCATTCACTTTACTTTTGACTTGATAGAATTTATGGAAGGGTTACTAAACCTAAAGTAAAGCAAAATCTGTATAAAATGAACCATGCCTACATGTATTGTTATTGTTTGTTCTATTTCAGTGATACCGGTATTTCGGCTGCGGTGAAAAAGATCTTTGATACCTTACCTTAAATATCTATGATTACTCCCGTTGACAATTGTTCTGTGTATCTGATGGATACGGAAAGATCATACTCCTACGGTTCTGGTTTTATCAATCAGATGGAAGAATAACAACCTTAATCTTATCTTACATGAGAGCTTTTTTCCATCCATCCCATCCCCATGAAAACAAATAAATTGAATTTGTTTCTCGATCCATCTACCTGCTTTAAATCATTAATGATTCAATTGGAAAAGGAACATGGATTTCTCTTATGTCTTATGATGATCAAATTTAGTCATTACAGGAAAACTTATTTCCATTAATGATAATGATGTCGAAGTAGGAAATTATGATGTCGAAGTAGGAAATTCTTGAAACCTTTTTTCATGATTCCTTTATCAATCCTTAGATACTTGAAGAAGCGCGAGATTGATGAACCTAGTCTATAATCGATTCATTTGCGACTTTTCCGAGTCATTGGAATAGCTTATTTGGCTAATGACTTATTTTGTTCCGGTATTGAGTATTGAGAATCTAATTAAAGACCTTTCTTTAATTTAGTTGTTCGAGAAAGAGTTGGATCCTTCATGATTGATTGTCCCGAACAATCTGTTGAAGATGTAGATGTAAAGAAGTGTTAAGTAATTCGTTTATTCGTCTTTTTTAGAAATGTGTTTCATTCATACGGTCGAATATGGGGTAAGATTGAATCTTTGTCTTTGCTTGTGGGGCCTTCTCTAGATGAATACCTATCCATCCATATATATATCAAAATATCTATAATATAGATATCAAAATATATATCAAAATCAAAATATAGATATAAATATCTATTTATATATATAATTTATATATATATAAATATAAAAGTATGGACTGCTGTGTACCGATTGAGCGTACCGATTGAGCCAATGACTATTCCGGATTCCATATTGAATCAATTCCATACCGGTTCAAAATTAGAGGAATGTTATGGTAAAACTTCGTTTGAAACGATGTGGTAGAAAGCAACGTGCGACTTGAAAGACATGATCGGCTGTGGATTCTTGCATCCACCATTTTATATATCAATGAAGATGCTCTTGGCTCGACATAGTTTGTTCTGTTCTACTAGGACCCCCCAAAATTGGGGGTTGTAAATAGTACATGATGTAGCTCGAGTATAAAGTATTGATTCATTTATCAAGGGGAAGGATCTAGGGTTAGTGCCAATCAATAAGTTGGAACAACTTCGTAAGTATATCTTCGATATAGAAATCCAAAGGTTCAAATTCCAACAAGTTTCGAATAAAAAAAAACAAAGTAAAATTTGCCGGAATTGGTAAAACTATTTTGATCAAAAGTGTATTACAGGGGAATCAATCGTTCGTATGATTCTTTCAATAGAAAGAAATAACAAAAGGTATGTTGCGACCATTTTGAAACGATTAAGGATCACCGAAGTAATGTCTAAACCCAATGATTCAAAGCAAAGATAAAGGATACCGGAACAAGGAAACACCATTTTCAATTGTCTCAACAACTGGAACTAGATCAGAATGAGGAAGAAAAAGAGATTCTAGGCGGGACAAATAAAAGAGGTTAGAGACGGCTCAACAAATGTCCAAGGATTTCCCTTTAAGCTCTTTGAGAATTGCCCAACTTGAGTTATGAGTACGAATGATATTTCTTTTTTTTTTTCAGGAAAGGAAAGGAAGGAAGAACAAAAAAAACGACTCAACTTATAGTCTAATTGATGATTTTATGGATACATTTGTCACTATATGATATGCATAGCATAAATTCAAACTCGAATCATTCTTTCTCGAGCCGTATGAGGAGAAAACCTCCTATACGTTTCTAGGGGGGGCATTGTTCATCTATATCTATCCCAATGAGTCATCTATCGAATCATTGCGATTGATGTTCGATCCCAAAGAGAAGGAAGAGATCTTCGTAAAGTGGGTTTTTACGATCCGATAAAGAATCAAACTTATTCAAACGTTCCTGCTATTCTATATTTCCTTGAAAAAGGCGCTCAACCTACAGGAACTGTTCATGATATTTCAAAGAAGGCAGAGGTCTTTAAGGAACTTCGAATTAATCAAACGAAATGAAATAAATGAAATAAACAAAAAAGGGGGGTGCCCAGTATCTTATCGAGCTTTGTGTAATTCTTTCTCCACCACTCCGATTTTTCTTACTCTATTCATACCTATTCACTATTGCTCCTCTATAATCCCATATCAGATAACGATAACGAAAAAAAATCTTTTTTTATTGATATGAGACAGATAGAAAAAAAAATCTCGAGTGAATAGATGAAATAATCGGATCTAGAAAATGATGGTATGGGATTACCATCAATCGGATTGTTTTCGTTGGGACTCCACCAACAAACAAGGGGTCAATCTTGTTTATTGTACCTCTATTGAATAAACTAGAGATTTTTTTCCTACTTTTTTTTTTTTCTTATTTATTCCCCCATCCACACTTCATTTCTGATCTGTGTAGTGTCAATCCAACACAAGTACTTATTTTCTTTAATTGAATTTGTTTTCTCAACCAACATTCAATTCATATTGACAATGTTGTATCGATCAAATATAATTTGATCGTGGATAAATAGATCCATTTATCCCAGCCTCATAAGTTTGTTTCTTTATTTCTTTACTTTATTTCAATTTCACTCAAATGGTGAGTTCGCCAGATTCGCTGCGACACAAGAAGTATCTTCTTAATGAAAAATGAAAAAAAAAAATATTGATAAAAATATGGATGATCCATAAATTTGGCATCCATCTATATTGATCCGGGAATTCGTTGTATTTTCATCTAATCTGTTCATTTTGATGTTCATAATTGATCATCAAATTTTCTTTTAGATTTGTTTGTTACTAGTTCAATGTTTTGACGGGGTCGAGCAATCCAATCCCAATCTCTTGGTTTGAGTTTTATTTTTATTCCGATCGTATCTACACACCATATTTTTTCCGGGTTGCTAACTCAACGGTAGAGTACTCGGCTTTTAAGTGCGGCTATGATCTTTTACACATTTGGATGAAGCAAGGGATTCGTCCATACCATTGGTATAGTTTGTAAGACCACGACTGATCCTGAAAGGGAATGAATGGAAAAAATAGCATGTCGTATCAATGGAGAATTTTGTTGATAATACTTTATCCTTACCGAATCGGTACAAAATCTTGTTTTGATTCTTGGAACGGGACCAAACCAATTCACCATTGGATCGAGTGAATAAATGGATAGGGCTCTATCGCTCCAATTATAGGGAAACCAAAAGTAACGAGCTTTTGTTCTTAATTCGAATGATTACCCGATCTAATTAGATGTTAAAAATAGATTAGTGCCTGATGGGGGAAAGGGTTCTCCTGTGAGTAGATTATCGATTCCTTTTTTTAATGAATCCTAACTATTAAATATTCTTTCTTTCTCGATTATGGAGTGGAAACGAATGTGTAGAAGAACGGTATACTGATAAAGAGAATTTTTCCAAAGTCAAAAGAGCGATCGGCTTGCAAAAATAAAGGATTTCCAGTCATCTCTTGTAACTATAACGAAACAAAAAATTAGATGGAAAAATGGAGGATCTGTTGATTGGCTTCCTTGTCTCCGGGGTATCCATTCTTTTCTTAATCGATTCTTTTATTACTATATACCTTGATACCTTGTTTTGACCGTATCGCACTATGTATTATTTGATAACCCAAGAAATCTCTATGCTTTTGATTCAAGTATCATTTCAAATGGAGGAATTACAAGGATATTTAGAAATAGACGGATCTCGACAACAATGCTTCCTATATCCGCTTCTCTTTCAGGAGTATATCTATGCACTTGCTCATGATCATGGTTTAAATGGATCGATTCTTTACAAACCCATGGAAATTTTCGGTTATGACAATAAATTCAGTTCACTAATTGTGAAACGTTTAATTACTCGAATGCATCAACAGAATCATTTGATTCTTTCGGTTAAAGATTCTAAACAAAATCTATTTGTTGGGAACAACAAATATTTTGATTCTCAAATGATGTCAGAGGTTTTTGCAGTCATTGTGGAAATTCCATTCTCACTACGATTAGTATCTTCCCTAGAAGAAAAAGAAATAGCAAAATCTCATATACGATCTATTCATTCAATATTTCTCTTTTTAGAGGACAAATTTTCACATTTAAATCATGTGTCAGATATACTAATACCCCACCCCATCCATCTGGAAATCTTGGTTCAAACCCTTCGCTGCTGGATACAAGATGCTCCCTCTTTGCATTTGTTGAGATTTTTTCTCTACGAGTCTCGTAATTCGAATAGTCTCATTACTCCAAAGAAATCCATTTCCCTTTTTTCAAAAAGGAATCAAAGATTCTTCTTGTTCCTATATAATTCTCATGTATATGAATGCGAATCCATATTCGTTTTTCTCCGTAAACAATCCTCTCATT
>NW_027519863.1:45000-55450 GCF_043159265.1 Tasmannia lanceolata | reverse complement strand
TCCCCTTCTTTTTTTTTTTTTGAATCTAAATATCTAAATAATAAGAAATTCGCTCTTGACAGTGAGATATGTTGTATATGTAAATCCTAGATGTGAAAATAGGCAGAATTCATACATGAAGAGGTATAAACAAGAATAGGCGGAAATCAATATGCTGAAATAAGGAACAACTGCCAATAAGATAGAAATAATGAAATGAATCATAAATAGAGTTCAGGCTCGAATTCCATAGATAATACAGATGGAATTGTCTATAATGATAGACAAATGAAACACTTCATCATGATTCTTATTCATCTACTTTTTTATATGATATTTTTCATTTGAAAAAGGGTTGGTTGAACTTTAAAATTCACTCATTGAATGAGTAAATGAATTGAATTGGATTCGGTTGGATAGTACCGACGAAATCGAGCGCTAACTCCCATTTCTATTTCTTATTGAATTAACCGATCAACTTGCTATCGGACATTTATTTGATTCGGTCATATTCGCAAAAAATTTCGACATATTTCATTATTATTATTATTATATTATTATGAGAATCAATCCTACTACTTTTGGTCCTGGGGTTTCCACACTTGAAGAAAAAAACCTGGGGCGTATTGCTCAAATCATTGGTCCGGTACTGGATGTAGTTTTTCCCCCGGGCAAGATGCCTAATATTTACAACGCTTTGGTAGTTAAGGGTCGAGATACTGTCGGTCAGCAACAAATTTATGTGACTTGTGAGGTACAGCAATTATTAGGAAATAATCGAGTTAGAGCCGTAGCTATGAGTGCTACAGATGGTCTGATGAGAGGAATGGAAGTGATTGACACGGGAGCCCCTCTAAGTGTTCCAGTCGGTGGGGCTACACTCGGACGAATTTTCAATGTTCTTGGAGAGCCTGTTGATAATTTAGGTCCTGTAGATACTCGCACAACATCTCCTATTCATAGGTCTGCGCCTGCTTTTATCCAGTTAGATACAAGATTATCTATCTTTGAAACAGGGATTAAAGTGGTGGATCTTTTAGCTCCTTATCGCCGTGGAGGAAAAATCGGACTATTCGGAGGAGCTGGAGTGGGTAAAACAGTACTCATCATGGAATTGATCAACAACATTGCCAAAGCTCATGGAGGTGTATCTGTATTTGGCGGAGTAGGCGAACGTACTCGCGAAGGAAATGATCTTTACATGGAAATGAAAGAATCCGGAGTTATTAATGAAGAAAATATTGCAGAATCAAAAGTAGCTCTAGTCCATGGTCAGATGAATGAACCGCCGGGAGCTCGTATGAGAGTTGGTTTAACTGCCCTAACCATGGCGGAATATTTCCGGGATGTTAATGAACAAGACGTACTTCTATTTATCGACAATATCTTCCGTTTCGTCCAAGCAGGATCAGAAGTATCCGCCTTGTTAGGTAGAATGCCTTCTGCTGTGGGTTATCAACCTACCCTTAGTACAGAAATGGGTTCTTACAAGAAAGAATTACTTCTACCAAAGAGGGATCTATAACTTCTATTCAAGCAGTTTATGTACCTGCTGACGATTTGACCGACCCTGCCCTGCTACGACATTTGCACATTTAGATGCTACTACTGTACTATCAAGAGGATTAGCTGCCAAAGGTATCTATCCAGCAGTAGATCCTTTAGATTCAACGTCAACTATGCTCCAACCTAGGATCGTTGGCGAGGAACATTATGAAACTGCGCAAAGAGTTAAGCAAACTTCACAACGTTACAAAGAACTTCAGGACATTATAGCTATCCTTGGGTCGGACGAATTATCCGAAGAAGATCGTTTAACCGTAGCAAGAGCACGAAAAATTGAGCGTTTCTTATCACAACCCTCTTCGTAGCAGAAGTATTTACTGGTTCTCCAGGGAAATATGTTGGTCTCGCAGAAACAATTAGGGGATTTCAACTGATCCTTTCCGGAGAATTAGATGGTCTTCCCGAGCAGGCCTTTTATTTGGTGGGTAACATCGATGAAGCTACCGCGAAGGCTATGAACTTAGATGTGGAGAGCAAATTGAAGAAATGACCTTAAATCTTTGTGTACTGACTCCTAATCGAATTATTTGGGATTCAGAGGTGAAAGAAATTATTTTATCTACGAATAGTGGCCAAATTGGCGTATTACCAAATCACGCCCCTATTGCCACAGCTGTAGATATAGGTATTTTGAGAATACGCCTCGACGACCAATGGTTAACGATGGCTCTGATGGGTGGTTTCGCTAGAATAGGCAATAATGAGATCACCATTTTAGTAAATGATGCGGAGAGGGGTAGTGACATTGATCCGCAAGAAGCTCAGCGAACTCTTGAAATAGCCGAAGCTAGCTTGAGTAGAGCTGAAGGCAAGAGACAAGAAATTGAGGCGAATCTAGCTCTCGAAGAGCTAGGACACGAGTAGAGGCTATCAATGTTATTTCGTACTAATCGTTGCATCAGAATAATCAAAAGAAGTTCTGCTTATACACCATATTTGGATTCCGCCAATTGGATACAATCAAGTGTAATCTGATGCAACGAAAAAAAAAAAAAAAGAAAAGAAGGTGGTAGAAAAACTTATTAGAGACCATCGACTCCGGTATCTAATAAGCTCTACCTACTATTGGATTTGAACCAATGACTCCTGCCGTATGAAAGCAATACTCTAACCACTGGGTTAAGTAGGTCATTTATCATCATAAAGAAAAAAAAAAAAATGGGACCCATCACATCGGGAATTATAGATGGAATCTTACTTCTAAGCAATACCAATCCTTGGCAGGAAAAGGATCAGAGAGCTATCATGTGGGATCATGGAATATCCATCTTGACAATAAATTCTCTAGATGTTAAGATATCTATGACAAGGGCTATAGCTCAGTTAGGTAGAGCACCTCGTTTACACGTGCGCCAATGCTTTTTCAGGGGAGTCCATCATGCAATCAACAGAATTGATTCTATGGAGAAATCGATGTCTTACTCCATGGATTCGAAGGAACAAGAGAACAGTAGCCTGACAAATATTTGATTCGGTCCGATTCAAGCACCAATTTATGTGCCAAACGGAACCCATCATTGATTTGATCATTGATAAGGTGAATACCCAGTCTATTCAATGCTAGGCATAATGAGTATAAGGACCTCAAAACAACCTCTTTTCGTCCTATGAGCTTTAAGGTGTATGAAGTACCCTATTTGACTGTTGGAGCGGAGCGATAGAGACTCTATCTTAGGTTGATCTAGGCCGGAGGCAGACCTACGTCAAGGTAACCCTTCTTTGAAACACTTTGGTATTGCTCCTGGATCAGAATACAAATAATGAATCCAGAGCACATGGAGCCATCTCGTTATCTTCCTGTCAAGAAAAAATATGGTGGACTCAACTGATCTTTCTATCAGTTGATGAAAGAGCCCAATGCGAAAAAATGCATGTTGGGTCTTTGAAACAGTTCGAATCATTTCGATAATAATCAGTTGATCTGTTTTACCGAGAAAGTCTACGGTTCGAGTCCGTATAGCCCTATACATTTTTGCATTTTTGTATAGTTTTCGTTTCCTCATTAGTGCGTGCTTGCAGATGGCCAGTGGGTTGGTCCATGGAAATGGAATCATTTCCACATGCTCACGGCGATCCCTCGGGGCATGAAAATGAAAAAAAAAAATAATTCATTCCAATGGATCCAACCGGATCGGTATTTTCGAATCTCGAATACCCAAACCAATTCTTCTTCATTCATTTTCGTGGGGGAATGACATATGGCTTGTTTCCTCTTTTTCTTGTCCATGATCAAAGATTGAGTGATACACCTTTCTTTGGTTTGGTATACCCAAGCCAATTGATTATGAAGTCAAAATCATAACACGAGCCTAGCCAAAAACCCCAACCTGACCCAACAAAATCGAATCTAATAGTAATAGTAAGTCACACGGATCTAGGACCTGTTCTTGTATTTGTAGAAAAGCCAGAGTTTCAAAAAGAAAGCTCTTCGGTAAGTTTCATTGTAAACATTGTAAAATAGACTAGACTTTTCTTCGTATAGCCGGCCTAGCAAAGGCAAAGCAAGTAGTTTAGTTATTTTATCTTTCTGTACAATACTTATTTTTTTGTATCCCAACCTACTCCAATCCAATTGCTCATCATTTCAATTCTGTCGATTCTACCGATGCAGACTTTATGCAAGAAGATTAGGGGTCTGTTTGAACTTGGATGAGTTAGGAATCCAATCCCCCGACTGATCGCTCTTTGGTGGAACAACAACCCAAATTCATTGTTTCAGAAATAATGAATTGGTCCTAAAGGTATCAACGTTTGTGCTCTCTTCTATTTCTATGAGTGTTTTTGGGGATTTGGTCTGTCGAATTGTTCGACAACGCGTGATTCCATCAGAGCTATCTTCTGTAGATAATTTATGATTCGGCCGACTCTACCATTGTGGTACGCTCCATTGTGTGGGTTTGCTTCAAACGAAACCTCTTTTGATTGTCACGAAACCTAACCATTGGTTGGTCTTACTAGGTGTTATTACATTAATAAGTATTTCGAGTCATTCCAAATAGCGATTTTGGGTACTAGAAATGGGTCCGAAATAGGATGACTCTTTCAAGACTTTTAACTCGATTTAAATAACTCGATTGTTTCTGGGGGGTCCTGTCGGGATAGTACAGGTCAAAAGTATCTAATTTGGGTATAGGAACCCATGAGTTGTTCTATGTAAGGGTTCCTCATAATTCAACAGATTGAAGATTGAATCAAATCAATTAAGTATAAATCTGGGACAAGGAGAGAGTCTAATTGGTCGATGCATTCTGTTTCTGTTTATGTATTCATATCGAATCAATAGAAACAATGATTCTATACCCCGATCTTAATGAAAAGAATACACCAACGCCAACCGAGTAGAATATACCCTAAATCCCGAGCTAGGCATTCTACTACAAAAGAGAAAAAAAAAAATGAGCCAGACCTCTTCTTTGATTTTATTATATTATTATATTATATTCATTGAATATTTTCATTGAAAATGGAATATTTCCATTTTATTTTCACATAATTATAGATAATATAATTAATATTGAATTAATCTTTTTTTTATTCATTTTTGATGAAAATGAAAATATTCTTTCATTTATTTTTTTTTTTATAGAAAACCCAAGGTAAAGTGAGAGAGTCTTATTTGTACAAGAACATAATATGTCTACACCATATCTAAATAGAATTGAAGAAAGGGTAAGTGGGATTCTATTGGATGAATCTTGAAACGAGGCATGACCCGCAGCAAACAAACTCAACTATGTGGTTCGATCAAAATTGTTGTTTCGACTAAGCAGTTATGGATGAATTGACAATTCCAATTTGAATCGACTAATTCGGTATATTCCACATTCATGAGAGTGCATCTATGTTTCTGCTTTACGAATATGATATTTTCTGGGCATTTCTAATAATATCAAGTCTTATTCCTATTTAGCATTTCTAATTTCGGGAGTTTTAGCCCCGATTAGTGAAGGACCAGAGAAACTCTCTAGTTATGAATCGGGTATAGAACCAATGGGGGATGCTTGGTTACAATTCCGAATTCGCTATTACATGTTTGCTCTAGTTTTTGTTGTTTTTGATGTTGAAACGGTCTTTCTTTATCCATGGGCAATGAGTTTCGATGTATTGGGTGTATCTGTATTTATAGAAGCTTTCATTTTCGTGCTTATCCCAATTGTTGGTTCAGTTTATGCATGGCGAAAAGGAGCATTGGAATGGTCTTAGCTCCTGAATATTCAGACAATCAAAATCAAAAACAAAGAAAAGATTACATTGAGACAGTTATTAATTCTATTGAGTTTCCGTTACTTGACCAAACAACCCAAAATTCAGTTATTTCAACTACATCGAATGATCTTTCGAATTGGTCAAGACTCTCCAGTTTATGGCCGCTTCTCTATGGTACCAGTTGTTGCTTCATTGAATTTGCTTCATTAATAGGCTCGCGATTCGACTTTGATCGTTATGGATTGGTACCAAGATCGAGTCCTAGGCAAGCAGACCTCATTTTAACAGCCGGCACAGTAACAATGAAAATGGCGCCTTCCTTAGTGAGATTATATGAGCAAATGCCTGAACCAAAATATGTCATTGCGATGGGAGCTTGTACTATTACAGGAGGGATGTTCAGTACGGATTCTTATAGTACCGTTCGGGGAGTCGATAAGCTAATTCCTGTGGATGTCTATTTGCCGGGCTGCCCACCCAAACCAGAGGCAGTTATAGATGCTATAACGAAACTTCGTAAGAAAGTATCTCGAGAAATCTATGAAGATCAAATTGGGTCTCAACAGGAAAATCGATATTTTACTACCAATCACAAGTTTCATGTTGGACGCAGTACTCATACTGGAAATTACGATCAAGGATTACTCTATAAATCTCCATCTACTTCAGAAATACCTCCTGAAACTGAAACATCTTTCAAATACAAAAGTTCAGTATCTTCCCACGAATTAGTGAATTAGGCAGGATGCTTTTGTGCAGAATAACAAACAGCGGGTAAATCTTCATAAATTTCATCGTAAATGTGAAATACTCATACAAATACAAATGTGGGAGAGATCAAGAAGATGCAAGGTCGTTTATCTGCTTGGCTAGTCAAGCATGAGCTAGTGCATAGATCTTTGGGCTTCGATTACCAAGGAATAGAGACTTTACAAATAAAGCCCGAGGATTGGTACTCCATTGCTGTCATTTCATATGTATATGGTTACAATTATCTACGTTCCCAGTGTGCTTATGATGTAGCACCGGGCGGGTTGTTAGCTAGTGTGTATCATCTTACGAGAATACAGTATGGTGTGGATCAACCCGAAGAGGTATGCATAAAAGTATTTGCCCCAAGGAGGAATCCTAGAATCCCGTCTGTTTTCTGGATTTGGAAAAGTGCTGATTTTCAAGAACGGGAATCTTATGATATGTTGGGAATCTCTTATGAAAATCATCCACGCCTGAAACGTATCTTGATGCCTGAAAGTTGGATAGGCTGGCCCCTACGTAAGGATTATATTGCCCCCAATTTCTATGAAATACAAGATGCTCATTGAATGATAAGAAACTAATATTCACTTCTACGACTCCAGATATTCAAGGAATCTTTTTATGTTCTGTTCTAGATGAAACAGAATAACTGGACTCTCATCTCAGTATTATGAATGGGCTACTAAAGGGGCTTCATTGATATTCCCCAATTTGGAAGATATCCATTTCGGATGAGCAAAGCCAATAGGATGAATCAAAAGAGTTCTGCACCATGAACTTTGTACCGCGCACATCACTTAGATGGGCCCCGAAAAGTCACGTAGGAGGGAGTGAAGAAAGAGAAAGTGAAGAAATAGAATATGAAAGAAAATATGAAATTATGAACTCAAAATTCAGAAATGAAAAGGGGATCAGATTTTCTTTGTACTGTATCTGAAATGAATCCTGTCTATTCCTACCCTTCGATTCCTCTCTAGACTAGACTTTTGGGTTTTCAGCCAACTAACTTCAATTCAAATATGTATGAAGTATTAACATTCTTTTTGAGCGAGAGCAGGTACAGTATGAACAAACAAAAAAGAAGAGGGAACAGAATCTAATTCTTTTCTTTACCCATCAAAAAAAAAAATGGGGGATCTAGATATATCCCTAGATGGATAAGTATGTATCATGATCTAGACTATTAACGAATAGAATATGGATCCCGATCCATATCGATTCATTTGTATGAGTATCTATTCGATATATTAACCACGTGCCAGGAACCAGATTTGAACTGGCGACACGAGGATTTTCAGTCCTCTGCTCTACCAGCTGAGCTATCCCGACCATCCCCGACGCATCATCCTACTAGAGGGCTTGGGTCTATGTCAATTAAAGGGACTCAAAAAACATTAGAAAATCTTACCTCAGCCTTGGAATTTCTTGGATCTTCAAAAAGAAGACTTTGTAAGTGTAAGAGTAATGATATGGACTGTGAATGATTCAATAATGGAGATTCCTTGCCATATATGTTCATTTGTACGTAGATCATATCTATCACAAGACTTGTGATAAGAGAGAAAGATTTCTGGTCGGATCCATTTGTGAAAGAGTAGAGTGAGTGAGAAACATAGCTAAGCTCATTTTGAACCACTGACGAAAAAAGAGGATAAATGGTTAGGGAATGGAATAAAATAGGCCTTTTTTTTTTTATTGGGGATAGAGGGACTTGAACCCTCATGATTTCAAAAGTCGACGGATTTTCCTCTTACTATAAATTTCATTGTTGTCGGTATTGACATGTAGAATGGGACTCTATCTTTATTCTCGTCCGATTAATCAGTTCTTCAAAAGATCTTTCAGACTCTGGAGTAAATGATTTGATCACTGAATCTTCGATTCTTCCTTTTGGAATCGATTTAATTTAGCAAGAATTCTGCAATTTTTCATATAAATAATCAAAAAATCCGGATTCGGGTCGTGATTAATCATTTGATATTTAAGTACGTCTATGTACTTAAATAAGGTCATCCTTTCTGGAGTTTTGATAGAAGGATTCCTCTACCAATGTAGTCAACCCCGTTCGTTAGAACAGCTTCCATTGAGTCTCTGCACCTATCCTTCTTTTGATTCTCGCTTTCTGAACCCTTGTTTTCAGAAAACTGGATTTGGCTCAGGATTGCCCATTTTTAATTCCAGGGTTTCTCTGAATTTGGAAGTTACCACTTAGTAGGTTTCCATACCAAGGCTCAACCCAATCAAGCCCGTAGCGTCTACCAATTTCGCCATATCCCCCTTATGAGATCTCGATCTCATTGTGATCCCATCCCCTTCTTTCATTTATGTTGGAACCATTGAATTCATTAGATACTGATTCCTATATCGAAAAAGTGTCTGCTCCTATTTTATTTCTTGCCCATCTTCTTTCATATCTATTGGAGGACCATTCCATTATTTGGTCCAATCAGAAATGATTCTATCATTGATGTATCTGCAATTCAATATGGATGGATATATCCCACATATAGATGTTCCCCCCCCCTCTCATTTTTCCCGCGCAGTTTGGAATACTGGAACGGTCGATATTCATTCTTCTTTTTTTTTTTTTCGTCCTATCTCCTCCCTTTCCGAATGAAACAAAAGGAATATCTCAGTAGGATCTGGATTGCATCCTTATCTTATCCTTTCCTTAGGAACTACACTCTAATAGAAATAGAATTCATATAATCTGCTATAACTGCTATAACTAATAGTTATATTCTATTCTATAATAGAATATAGAATTATTTCATATGTATATAGTATTATTTTGCGTTTTTTAAATTTGATTTGAATGAAAAAAAAAAATTCTAGTGCTAGTGACTACTAATAAATGAAATAATCAAAAATAAATAATCAAATAGAAAATAATCAAAAATAAAATCAAAATTCATATTATATTAATAATTATTAATATTAATTAATATGTTATAATAATTTATAATAATTAATATTAATAATTATTAATAGCTAATAGCTAACTAAGATCCCAATAGTTTCCCGAATTCCTATTCACGCACTATTTCTGTTATATGAGCCCGCTTAGCTCAGAGGTTAGAGCACCGCATTTGTAATGCGATGGTCATCGGTTCGATTCCGATAGTCGGCTTTCTCTATTTGTTCTATTTTTTTTTTTTTATCAGGATTGATCATCTTTCCTTGAGACCAAGGAATATTGAGAAGACCCCCCCCTTTTTTTTCTCCAAATGTCGGGTTACCGATCTATTATGTTATGTCGCGGGAACTTCCAACTATGAATAAAGAATAAAAAACGGATTGGAGCCGTTTGATCTATACAGAACAAATCAAGAAAAGGATCCTTAACTTCCCATATATACAATATACAAAATAATACGGATATTGATACAATTCATCTTATTCCTCTTTGTAGTACTTCAGTGGATTTAGCTTCGTTTATCGTTTAGTTCAGTATTAATTTAGGTTTATTCTGTAAAATGAAATTTCAATAAAATTAAGGAGTCTTTATGTCTCGTTACCGAGGGCCTCGTTTCAAAAAAATACGCCGTCTAGGGGCTTTACCGGGACTCACTAGGAAAAGACCTAGATCCGGAAGTGATCTTAGAAACCAATCGCGTTCCGGGAAAAGATCTCAATATCGTATTCGTCTAGAAGAAAAACAAAAATTGCGTTTTCATTATGGTCTGACAGAGCAACAATTACTTAGATATGTTCGTATTGCTGGGAAAGCCAAAGGGTCAACAGGTCAGGTTTTACTACAACTACTTGAGATGCGTTTGGATAACATCCTTTTTCGATTGGGTATGGCTTCGACCATTCCGGGAGCCAGGCAATTAGTTAATCATAGACATATTTTAGTTAATGGCCGTATAGTAGATATCCCAAGTTATCGCTGCAAACCCCAAGATATTATTACTATGAGGGATGAACAAAGATCCAGAGC
>NW_027519863.1:10000-22500 GCF_043159265.1 Tasmannia lanceolata | reverse complement strand
GGGGACCTGCTGGACAGACATTATAGAATAGCACCCTTCGATGAGAGATATGAGCAAGAGGCTTCGAGAAAACTAGTGTTTCCTGAATTATATGAAGCCAGTAAGCAAACAGCAAATCCGTGGGTATTTGAACCCGAGTATCCGGGAAAAAGCAGAATATTTGATGGAAGAACAGGAGATCCTTTTGAACAACCTGTTATAATAGGAAAGTCCTATATCCTGAAATTAATTCATCAAGTTGATGATAAAATCCACGGACGCTCCAGTGGACATTATGCACTTGTTACACAACAACCCCTTAGAGGAAGGGCCAGGCAAGGGGGACAACGAGTAGGAGAAATGGAAGTTTGGGCTCTAGAGGGATTTGGTGTTGCTCATATTTCACAAGAGATGCTTACTTATAAATCTGATCATATTAGAGCTCGTCAGGAAGTACTTGGTACTACGATCATTGGAGGAACAATACCTAACCCCGAGGATGCTCCAGAATCTTTTCGATTACTCGTTCGAGAACTACGATCTTTGGCTCTGGAACTGAATCATTTCCTTGTATCTGAGAAGAACTTCCAGATTCATAGGAAGGAAGCTTGATCGGAATGAATCAGAATTTATATTCTATAATATGATCGACAGGTATAAACATCAACAACTTCGAATTGGATCAGTTTCTCCTCAACAAATAAGTGCTTGGGCTAACAAAATACTACCTAATGGAGAGATAGTTGGAGAGGTGACAAAACCCTATACTTTTCATTACAAAACCAATAAACCGGAAAAAGATGGATTGTTTTGTGAAAGAATTTCTGGACCTATAAAAAGTGGAATTTGTGCTTGTGGAAATTATCGAGTGATCGGAGATGAAAAAGAAGACCCGAAATTTTGTGAACAATGCGGAGTCGAATTTGTTGATTCTCGGATACGAAGATATCAAATGGGATACATCAAACTGGCATGTCCAGTGACTCATGTGTGGTATTTTAAACGTCTTCCTAGTTATATCGCGAATCTTTTAGATAAACCCCTTAAGGAATTAGAAAGCCTAGTATACTGCGATGTGTGATTTGATCGAAATTATGAGTTTACAGATTCGGAATGAGAAACTGTCATCCCATTTAATCCGATTGGGATGCCCCTGGCTCTGACATGTCTCCTGGGAGAGGAAGAAGAAGAACATGAAGCTCAGAATTATGGGTGTATTCAATACTTCCAAATAAAGGGGGAATTGATCCATGGTCGATTCCGTAACATATAAATAGGAATTGCTAGCTGTACCTCGTGAAAAAAAAAAAAGAATTCTTTCTTGGAATTAGCCACTCCATTTCTTTTAGAAATAAATTCTGTTTTCTGTTCAAGTAAACAAATATGACATGGTTACAGGAATCTATCCATCGCATATATGCTTCAAGGGACATCATAGCATAACCGTCGAGGTGAAGTAGGGACCTAAAAGATCGAATGGAACGATACATAGACAAGTAAATCCCTTATGAGTTCCAAGGTATTCCTTTAAGGGGATTCATCATTCGAGGGGACGTAGGCTACTCAACAATTTCACATTTTATTTATGTCGTAATTGAATAATGAATAAGTAATTCCGAAAATAAAATATAAAGTAAAAATGAATCAATGAAATATAGGTTGGTTCTCACTGGGAACTTGAGTAAGGAGTAGATTTTTATGGGGGTTTCTAGAACAAAATTTGAAAGTGAGACCCCCTTTATTTATTATTTATTTGGTGTAACTACTTGAGCCGGATGAGAGGAAACCTTCATGTCCGGTTTTTAAGGGGGGGATCCTATAGGAACCTATCCCAATTTTTCTTTTGCTAGGCCCATAGTTAAAAAACCGACTTTCTTACGATTACGAGGTTCATTCGAATATGAAATACAATCCCGGAAATATAGCATCCCACTTTTTTTTACTACCCAAGGCTTCGATACATTTCGAAATCGAGAAATCTCTACTGGAGCAAGTGCTATCAGAGAACAATTAGCCGATCCAGATTTGCGAATTATTACAGATCATTCATTGGTGGAATGGAAGGAATTAGGGGAAGAAAGGTACACTGGGAATGAATGGGAAGATAGAAAAGTTGGAAGAAGAAAGGATTTTTTGGTTAGACGCATGGAATTAGCTAAGCATTTTGTTCGAACAAATGTAGAACCAGAACGGATGGTTTTGTGCCTATTACCAGTTCTTCCTCCGGAGTTGAGACCAATCATTCAGATAGATGGGGGTAAACCAATGAGTTCGGATATTAATGAACTCTATCGAAGAGTTATCTATCGGAACAATACTCTTACCGATCCATTAACAACAAGTAGATCTACGCCAGGGGAATCAGTAATGTGTCAGGAGAAATTGGTACAAGAAGCCGTAGATACACTTCTTGATAATGGGATCCGCGGGCAACCAATGAGGGATGGTCATAATAAAGTTTACAAGTCGTTTTCAGATGTAATTGAAGGCAAAGAGGGAAGATTTCGTGAGACTCTACTTGGTAAACGGGTCGATTATTCGGGGCGTTCCGTCATTGTCGTGGGCCCTTCGCTTTCATTACATCGATGTGGATTACCTCGAGAAATAGCAATAGAACTTTTCCAGACATTTGTAATTCGTGGTCTAATCAGACAACATATTGCTTCCAACATAGGGATTGCAAAAAGTAAAATTCGGGAAAAAGAACCAATTGTATGGGAAATACTTCAAGAAGTTATGCAAGGGCACCCCATATTGCTGAATAGAGCACCCACCCTGCATAGATTAGGCATACAGGCGTTCCAACCTATTTTAGCGGAGGAACGTGCTATTTGTTTACATCCATTAGTTCGTAAGGGATTCAATGCAGACTTTGATGGGGATCAAATGGCTGTTCATGTACCTTTATCTTTGGAAGCTCAAGCAGAGGCTCGTTTACTTATGTTTTCTCATATGAATCTCTTGTCTCCAGCTATTGGGGATCCCATTTCCATACCAACCCAAGATATGCTTATTGGACTCTATGTATTAACCATCGGAAATCGTCGAGGTATTTGTGCAAATAGGTATAATCCATGGAATCACAGAAACTATCAAAATGAAACAGTTTACGAGTATAATAATAACTATAAGTATACGAAAGAAAAAGAACCCTATTTTTGTAGTTCCTATGATGCACTTGGAGCTTACCGGCAGAAACGAATCAATTTAGATAGTCCTTTGTGGCTCCGGTGGCGACTAGATCAACGTTTCATTGCCCCAAGAGAAGTGCCCATCGAAGTTCAATATGAATCTTTGGGTACCTATCATGAGATTTATGGGCACTATCTACTAGTAAGAAGTGTCAAAAAAGAAATCCTTTGTATATACATTCGAACCACCATTGGTCATATTTCTTTTTATCGAGAAATAGAAGAAGCCATACAGGGGTTTTGCCGAGCCTACTCATAAGGTACCTAAGCTAAGTAATTATGTGATACGATACCTTGTGAATTCGGGTCTCTACGGTTCAACCGGTATCCTAATTCCTGAATTGATACGTGAATCAAGATAGAGGAAAGGAAGTCTTCGAATCACTGACTCAAACCTATTGTCGAATCCTACTCAACAGAATATGGAGGTACTTATGGCGGAACGGGCCGATCTGGTCTTTCACAATAAAGTGATAGATGGAACTGCCATGAAACGACTTATTAGTCGATTAATAGATCACTTCGGAATGGCATATACATCACACATACTGGATCAAGTAAAGACTATGGGTTTCCAGCAAGCCACTGCTACATCCATTTCATTAGGAATTGATGATCTTTTAACAATACCTTCTAAGGGATGGCTAGTCCAAGATGCTGAACAACAAAGTTTGATTTTGGAAAAGCACCATCATTATGGGAATGTACACGCGGTAGAAAAATTACGTCAATCCATTGAGATATGGTATGCTACAAGTGAATATTTGAGACAAGAAATGCATCCTAATTTTAGGATGACGGATCCTTCTAATCCAGTCCATATAATGTCCTTTTCGGGAGCTCGGGGAAATGCATCTCAGGTACACCAATTAGTCGGTATGAGAGGATTAATGTCGGATCCCCAAGGACAAATGATTGATTTACCCATTCAAAGCAATTTACGCGAAGGACTTTCTTTAACGGAATATCTCATTTCTTGCTACGGAGCTCGCAAAGGAGTTGTGGATACTGCTGTACGAACATCAGATGCTGGATACCTCACGCGTCGACTTGTTGAAGTAGTTCAACACATTGTTGTACGTAGAACAGATTGTGGCACTATCCGAGGTATTTCCGTGAGTCCTCGAAATGGGATGACGGAAAAAATGTTGATCCAAACACTAATTGGTCGTGTATTAGCAGACGATATATATATGGGTCTACGATGCATTGCCGCTCGAAATCAAGATATTGGGGTTGGGCTTGTCAATCGATTCATAACCTTTCGAGCACAATCAATATATATTCGAACCCCCTTTATTTGCAGGAGTACATCTTGGATCTGTCGATTATGTTATGGTCGGAGTCCCACTCATGGTGACCTGGTCGAATTGGGAGAAGCAGTAGGTATCATTGCGGGTCAATCAATTGGGGAACCAGGGACTCAACTAACATTAAGAACTTTTCATACCGGTGGAGTATTCACAGGTGGTACTGCAGAACATGTACGAGCCCCCTCTAATGGAAAAATAAAATTCAATGAGGATTTGGTTCATCCCACACGTACACGTCATGGGCATCCTGCTTTTCTATGTTATATAGACCTGTATGTCACTATTGAGAGTCAGGATATTCTACATAATGTGAATATTCCACCAAAAAGTTTTCTTTTAGTTCAAAATGATCAATATGTAGAATCAGAACAAGTGATTGCCGAGATTCGCGCTGGAACATCCACTTTCAATTTTAAAGAGAGAGTTCGAAAACATATTTATTCTGACTCAGAGGGAGAAATGCACTGGAGTACCGATGTGTACCATGCACCTGAATATACATATGGTAATGTTCATCTCTTACCTAAAACAAGTCATTTATGGATATTATCGGGGGGTCCGTGCAGATCTAGTATAGTGCCTTTTTCGCTCCACAAGGATCAAGATCAAATGAACATTCATTCTCTTTCTGTCGAACAGAGAGAGAGTTCTGACCTCTCAGTGACTAATGATCGAGTGAGACACAAATTGTTTAGTTCAGATCCTTCCGGTAAAAAAGAGGGAAAGATTCTTGATTATTCAGGACCTGCTCGAATCATATCCAATGGTCGTTGGAATTTCATATATCCTGCCATTCTCCACGAGAATTCTGATTTATTGGCGAAAAGGCGAAGAAATAGATTCATCATCCCATTCCAATATGATCAAGAACGAGAGAAAGAACTAATGCCTCGTTCTGGTATCTCGATTGAAATACCCATAAATGGTATTTTACGTAGAAATAGTATTCTTGCTTATTTCGACGATCCCCGATACAGAAGAAGCAGTTCAGGAATTACTAAGTATGGGACTGTAGAAGTGGATTCAATCGTCAAAAAAGAGGATTTGATTGAGTATCGAGGAGCAAAGGAATTTAGTCCGAAATACCAAATGAAAGTAGATCGCTTTTTTTTCATTCCCGAAGAAGTGCATATCTTACCTGGCTCTTCGTCCATAATGGTACAGAACAATAGTATCATTGGAGTCGATACACGAATCACTTTAAATACAAGAAGCCGCGTAGGTGGATTAGTCCGAGTGGAGAGAAAAAAAAAAAGGATTGAACTGAAAATCTTTTCTGGAGATATCCATTTTCCTGGAGAGACAGATAAGATCTCCCGGCACAGCGGCATCTTGATACCACCAGGAACGGGAAAAAAAAATTCTAAGGAATCAAAAAAATTACAAAATTGGATCTATGTCCAACGGATCACACCTACCAAGAAAAAGTATTTTGTTTCGGTTCGATCCGTAGTCACATATGAAATAGCTGATGGTATCAATTTAGCAACGCTTTTTCCCCAGGATCTGTTGCAAGAAAGGGATAATGTGAAATTCCGAGTTGAAAATTATATCCTTTATAGAAATGGCAAACCAATTCGAGGAATTTATTACACAAGTATTCAATTAGTTCGTACTTGTTTAGTATTGAATTGGGACCAAGACCGAAATGGTTCTATAGAAAAGGTTCAGGCTTCCATTGTTGAAGTGAGGGCAAATGATCTGATTCGAGATTTCATAAGAATTGACTTAGTGAAGTCCCCTATTTCGTATATCGGAAAAAGGAATGATATGGCGGGTTCGGGATTGATCCCAGATAATGGATCAGATCACACCAATATCAATCCTTTTTATTCCAAGGCGAGGAGGATTCAATCACTTACCCAACATCAAGGAACTATTCGTACGTTGCTGAATAGAAATAAGGAATGCCAATCTTTTCTAATTTTGTCATTATCCAATTGTTCTCGAATTGGTCCATTCAATGGTTCTAAATCTCACAATGTGACAAAAGAATCAATTCAAATTAAAGAGGATCCCATGATTCCGATTAGGAATTCGTTGGGTCCCTTAGGGACTGTACCTAAAATTGCGAATTTTTATTCACCTTACTATTTAATAACTCATAATCAGATCTTGTTAAATAAATATTTGCTACTTGACAATTTAAAACAGACTTTACAAGTACTTAAATATTATTTAATGGATGAAAATGGGAGAATTTATAATCCCTATCCATGCAGGAACATCATTTTTCATCCATTCGATTTGACTTGGTGCTTTCTCCATCACGATTATTGTGAGAAGACATCCAAAATAATTGTCCTCGGACAGTTTATTTGTGAAAATGTATGTATATCCAAATATGGACCACAGATAAAATCTGGTCAAGTTCTAATTGTTCATGTTGACTCCTTAGTCATAAGATCAGCTAAGCCTCATTTGGCCACCCCAGGGGCAACCGTTCATGGTCATTATGGAGAAATCCTTTACGAAGGGGATACATTAGTTACATTTATATATGAAAAATCGAGATCGGGTGATATAACGCAAGGTCTTCCAAAAGTGGAACAAGTGTTAGAAGTGCGTTCGATTGATTCAATATCGATGAACCTAGAAAAGAGGGTTGAGGGTTGGAACGAACATATAAAAAGAATTCTTGGAATTCCGTGGGAATTCTTGATTGGTGCTGAGCTAACCATAGCGCAAAGTCGTATCTCTTTGGTTAATAAGATCCAAAGGGTTTATCGATCCCAGGGGGTGCAAATCCATAATAGGCATATAGAGATTATTGTACGTCAAATAACATCAAAAGTGTTGGTTTCAGAAGATGGAATGTCTAATGTTTTTTCACCCGGAGAACTAATAGGATTGTTTCGAGCGGAACGAACAGGGCGTGCTTTGGAAGAAGCGATCTGTTACCGAGCCATCTTATTGGGAATTACCAGGGCATCTCTGAATACTCAAAGTTTCATATCCGAAGCAAGTTTTCAAGAAACTGCTCGAGTTTTAGCAAAAGCCGCTCTACGAGGTCGTATTGATTGGTTGAAAGGCCTGAAAGAGAACGTTGTTCTGGGGGGGATGATACCTGTTGGTACCGGATTCAAGGGATTAGTGCACCGTTCAAGGCAAGACAACAACATTCCCTTGGAAATCAAAAAGAAGAATCTATTCGAGGGGGAAATTAGAGATATTTTGTTCCACCACAGAGAATTATTTGGTTCTTACATCCCAAATAATTTCCATAATACACCAGAACAATAATTTACGGGATTTCATGATTCCTAAGAGCAAATTGATTCTTTTCTTTTAACTTTAATTATATGGTATGGTCCGGTCTTTTTATTGGGTAATAAAAGATAATAACGAATAGAAAGGAATTAATCACTTGGACCATGTATCAAGGGTCAATCTCCGGGAGAAGGTTCCGTCGGAACAATTATTTATTTCAGGGTACCTCGTCTCTTAAAAAAAAAAAAAAGAGAAAGTGTGGGGAAAAATGACAAGAAGATATTGGAACATTAATTTAGAAGAGATGATGGAAGCAGGAGTTCATTTTGGTCATGGTACTAGGAAATGGAATCCTAGAATGGCACCTTACATCTCTGCAAAGCGTAAAGGTATTCATATTACAAATCTTACTAGAACTGCTCGTTTTTTGTCAGAAGCCTGTGATTTAGTTTTTGATGCAGCAAGTAGGGGAAAACACTTCTTAATAGTTGGTACCAAAAATAAAGCAGCTGATTCAGTAGCATCAGCTGCAATAAAGGCTCGGTGTCATTATGTTAATAAAAAATGGCTCGGTGGTATGTCAACGAATTGGTCCACTACAGAAACGAGACTTCATAAGTTTAGGGATTTGAAAGCGGAACAAAAGGCGGGGAAACTCAACCGTCTACCGAAAAGAGATGCAGCAATGTTGAAGAGACAATTATCTCACCTGCAAACATATTTGGGTGGGATCAAATATATGACGGGCTTACCCGATATTGTAATCATCGTTGATCAGCAAGAAGAATATACGGCTCTTCGAGAATGTCTCACTTTAGGGATTCCGACGATTTGCTTAATCGATACAAATTGTAACCCGGATCTCGCAGATATTTCTATTCCAGCCAACGATGACGCTATAGCGTCAATCCGATTGATTCTTAACAAATTAGTATCCGCAATTTGTGAGGGTCGTTCTAGCTATATAAGAAATCGTTGATTAATAATAAGATAAGCCAATGACTTTTTGAACCCCATAGATTGATTTAATCGGTTACTATTTCTGAATCTCAAAAAAGAGATCAAAATCACTGGGGATATTATGTGATTACTTGGTATCCTAAATATACGATTTAAAGTAGTCGAGTCGAGAAAGAGAGGGTTGAATCAAAATAATTCTTTTTTAAGTTCTATTTCTGTCAGAGGGCAATATGAATGTTCTACCATGTTCCATCAACACACTCAAAGGGTTATACGATCTATCCGGTGTGGAAGTAGGCCAACATTTCTATTGGCAAATAGGGGGTTTCCAAGTCCATGCCCAAGTACTTATCACTTCTTGGGTCGTAATTGCTATCTTATTAGGTTCAGCCACTATAGCTGTTCGGAACCCACAAACCATTCCAACTAACAGTCAGAATTTCTTCGAATATGTACTTGAATTCATTCGAGACTTGAGCAAAACTCAGATTGGAGAAGATTATGGTCCTTGGGTTCCTTTTATTGGAACTATGTTCCTATTTATTTTTGTTTCTAACTGGTCAGGTGCTCTTTTACCTCGGAAAATCATACAGTTACCTCATGGGGAGTTAGCTGCACCCACGAATGATATAAATACTACTGTTGCTTTAGCTTTACCCACGTCAGTGGCATATTTCTATGCGGGTCTTACTAAAAAGGGATTGGGCTATTTCGGTAAATACATTCAACCAACTCCAATACTTTTACCAATTAACATCCTAGAAGATTTCACAAAACCTTTATCACTTAGTTTTCGACTTTTCGGGAATATATTGGCTGATGAATTAGTAGTTGTTGTTCTTGTTTCTTTAGTACCTTTAGTGGTTCCTATACCTGTCATGTTTCTTGGATTATTCACAAGCGGGATTCAAGCTCTTATTTTTGCGACTTTAGCCGCGGCTTATATAGGTGAATCCATGGAGGGTCATCATTGACTAGCTTCCAAAATAGTCTTGTTTTTTTTTTTTTGAAAAAAAAAACAAGACTATCCCAACTCATGGGTGGCTCAAGATAATCTACTTGGGGAACATGATGGATATCTACAAATATGGTAGATACGATTTAGAGTAGGGTCAATAAAGATGTACGATATTAGGGAATTAAAAAAAAAAAAAGGAAAGAGATCGAAAAGATCTTTTTTCCTAAGATTCCCGTTTGGTCCATTTACGTCATACCTCTCCAATTGATATTCTATTTATATCAGTCAATTACGATTACGGTATTACGATTCATAATTTGAATAAGAAAGAATTGTTATGTTATCTGTTTCCGACGTATGCCTAAACAAAAAAACTATGTTCTATCAATTCAATGGTTGACAAAAATTGTCTGCAATTGGATCAATCAAATCTTGATATGGATATGGAATGGTTCGGGCTGATGAATCCATCCGTTTATATCAATGCGCAATAATGATAAAGAAAAGGAAGAGAAAAGTTTACAAACAAATAAGATTCAGAAAAAGGTAGGTTAGGGAGGTTGAGCTGGGTATATGTAATGGCTATAATTCAATCCCTGTGTATGTTTCGAAGAATGATTCTATAATCCAATTCAATATAAGATACGAATGGTTTACGTTATGGAAGAAACATATGTATATGTGATATTAGATATTCACGAGTTATATATGGACTATCCATATATATTATTTCCCATCCCACTGAAGTTAGATGGATTCCAACGGAAGGACTTCCGTTTCATCTTTGGCTGTGGATTGAATGAATAAACAGATGAAGTTAAGGATATAGAAGAGAAAGAGCGAAGAATTGAAAGAGTGGTTCGGAACAAAGAAATGGAAGAACTAGAATCGTATGACTTTACAAAGACTCCATGGATAGGAACTAAAAACGAGATATTGAAGCAGTTATGATGATTCAGTAATATCATCACTTCAATTTGGAGTTCTTAGTTACTTCGACCCGATGGATCTTAGTGATGGAATAATAAGTCATAATTCAGTGATTGTATCATTAACCATTTCTTTATTTTGGTGCGAGGAGCTTACCATGAATCCACTGATTTCTGCCGCTTCCGTTATTGCTGCTGGATTGGCCGTAGGGCTTGCTTCAATTGGACCTGGAGTTGGTCAAGGTACTGCTGCGGGCCAAGCTGTAGAAGGTATTGCGAGACAACCAGAAGCAGAGGGTAAAATACGAGGTACTTTATTGCTTAGTCTGGCTTTTATGGAAGCTTTAACAATTTACGGACTGGTCGTGGCATTAGCGCTTTTATTTGCGAATCCTTTTGTTTAATCCTATAAATGTGAAAAATACGTACTTATTTTTTTCTTATTTGATTGCCGTGAACTTGCCGCTTGCTTCTTCGAATTATATCAACACTTTACTCCTACAACCACTTATTCGTTGAGACAATACCCCACCCCAGGGAAAAGGCTGATTTGAGGATGAGGAATTAGTAGATCCACTCGCTTTCTTCCTTTCCATCCTTAATGGAACCCTTTTTTTTTTTTCACTTTTAGGAAGCGTTGTAACAAACGAGGTATTTCGCAATTGGCATGAGACCCGGGACCTCATATTAATAAGTATTTTATTGGATTGGGAACTTCAATTGAAATAATAATAAAGAATAAATGAAATTTCAAAATGAAATGAATCTATTTTATAAATAAATTCATATTTATAAATAAGTAAATAAATAAAAAGAAATCAATCAAAAGTGGGGCGAAATTATACAATAAAGAAAACTCTGTTCAATTAATTTTGTTAGTCCTATCTATAAGAGGAGAGCATATGAAAAATGTAACCGATTCTTTCGTTTCCTTGGGTCACTGGTCATACGCCGGGAGTTTCGGGCTTAATACCGATATTTTAGCAACAAATCCAATAAATCTAAGTGTAGTGCTTGGTGTATTGATCTTTTTTGGAAAGGGAGTGTGTGCGAGTTGTGTATTTCAAGAATAGGCTGGATCCAACCAGCTGCACTTATTTACTTATTTATTTATAAATAGGAAAGTTATAACTAGGAAAGAAAGGTGCACGATCTCAACGAATTACTTCTGAATAAATTCAGAAATCATATGTAAGAACCATAGCATTTCGTGACTCATTGGTAAATCGACTTTGATTCTCTATCAACCAATAATGTGGGACCATTAACATGGTTAAAGCTAAACCGTTTGAAGTCCAGGCACAACATGGTACTCTTTCTACCACTACGTTAGTACGGATATGGTTTAAAAATGAATAGAATAGTTGGCAATTTATCTGATATAGAACACTCATATCAATAAAATGATTTGAACCATTTATTGAAAAATGAAAAAAAAAAACAAATGGGTGCCTCGCCCCCTTTTTGTATCCAACGCTAAATCGACGGCCTGTGTATAAAATAAGAAGAATTCTTTGGATTTGAAGAAAAAAAAAAATGAAAAATTCATAAAATAATAAATAAAAAAAAAATAAACAACTTTGCTGACAATTACAGATTTTTTGTCTGGTCGGAAGAGTCCTCCGAATATTCTGTTCTGGTCTTGTATCAGTTTCGATATCGTGGAATACGAACAGAGAAGAGAGGGCAGGCTCATTACATTAAAAGATATGGGAATGCCCATTAAGTAACTGAGCGTGAGAGCCAAATGAATTGAAAGATTCATGTTTGGTTCGGGAAGAGATCATGGAAGTTTAGTTGTGAAATGAATGGGAAGATAATCTACTTTCATTAAGTGATTTATTAGATAATCGAAAACAGAGGATCTTGAGTACTATTCGAAATTCAGAAGAACTACGTGGAAGAGCCATTGAGCAGCTCGAAAAAGCCCGGGCTCGCTTACGGAAAGTGGAAATGGAAG
>NW_027519863.1:0-7500 GCF_043159265.1 Tasmannia lanceolata | reverse complement strand
C
This sequence comes from Tasmannia lanceolata, assembly GCF_043159265.1. Lineage (NCBI taxonomy): Eukaryota > Viridiplantae > Streptophyta > Magnoliopsida > Canellales > Winteraceae > Tasmannia > Tasmannia lanceolata. Next base: position 7,499 of record NW_027519863.1, on the reverse strand, counting down.
TGTATGAATATGAATGCATACAAAACAACTCACTTTCTAGATGATCCCTCTAGAAGAGGGGATTTTAAAAAATACTTCTAGTTACTTCGTTCCCTATTTCTACTCGCGAGAATCCTGAGGAAAAGAATTTTTCTTCCGCCGAGCTGAAACAATATGTCGACGACTCTAGTAAACCAAAGTCATCGTTTAATAGCTATTTGGCTTCAACCTCCTCCCCCCAAAAAGTGGAAGATCTAGTTACGATTAGAAATAAACTTTTGTATCTTCATCCATAGATCCTTTACTCATACTCATTCAAAAGGAACGGTTGATCCAACTCAAAAAAAAAAAAATTATGTTTCGCGATTCCATAATCCAATTTGCTTATTCAAATTATAATTTACCTTTGGATACAAATCACGAGAATGTATATTCTTCCTCAAACGTGGCGTTGAGAGGTAAAGGATTAAACCCTTTTAAGAATAAAGTTTTTGATCGGAATAGGAAAAAACCGAAAGAACCTTTAACTATTTCAGTTGTTAATAGAACGAATCACACTTTTACCACTAAACTATACCCGCTACAATATGATTATTGTATATGAATGTACCGTTTGTCCAACAAAACAAGGGAGTAAAACGTAATCAAGATAGTATCAGAATCATGAAAATTGGAGTGCTGATGTGTTCCAGGGGGAAGGCTTGATGAAATAGGAGAAGAGAATGGGGGCTCATTTAAATAACAAGTTATATCTTTTCTTTTGCTGGTGGAGTTATTACTGACAGTCCCGGCCTGAAAGATCCATTAAGTCGGAACATAAGATTGAGTTAAGTTGCGCAAGAATCCATAGCTCCATTTTTTTTTTCAACTTCTTCCTCGAGTCTTTCAAGCAAAGAAACGATTTTCTCAAAAAAATAAAAATAAAGAAGGAGAGTTTTAATTTGAGTCTTATCTTTTTTCGAAGCTATTCCTTTCTTCCCTATTCATTCACCTGTCCGATCTTCTGAATTGGGGTCAATTAGATCTAGTAAAAAATCATAGTATTCATTTTGTTTGTGTTTGTGGACTCAAATGTTCAAACAAAGCTTGTCCCTTGAAGAAATAAATGAGTTCTAATAGAAATAGAATATGTATGTTTTTTTATTCCAGTAGGGAAATCGAGAAAAGGAAAAAGAAAAAATAATAAGAAATGAAACTCCTATCATAGGAATGGAAATAGTCCTTCTTGCTCTTGTTGCTGCTTCAATAACAATTTGGTTTTCAATCAGAAAAATAATTTGATCCATGATTCATTGGAACAAAAGAAGGAACGGCCTGGCTAGGTACTGTACTGGCCAGGCCGGGGGAATAAAAGAACCCTTCGGACGAAATCAAAGACGTACTCTTTCTATTGGAGATATCTGTTTCGAATCGTTATCCAAATTGAATTGCGGATAAAATTCGTATATATATAGTAAGTATAATATAGTAAGTATAAATAAATGTATAAAATAAATAAATAAAGATAATTCGTATATATATAGTAAGTATAATATAGTAAGTATAAATAAATGTATAAAATAAATAAATAAAGATAAAGAAAGACTTTGATCAATATTTACTTCAGGCGTCGCATATGAATTATCTTTTTGTAATTTGGAGAGATGGCTGAGTGGACTAAAGCGACGGATTGCTAATCCGTTGTACGAGCTGTTCGTACCGAGGGTTCGAATCCCTCTTTCTCCGTTCCCCTCGGATCACTTGAGATTTATCTTTCGAATTCGAAAAAATATCAAGTCCTTTATCATAGTTAAATGTCTGGAATAGAGAAAAGCATAGGAAAATGCAGAAATCAAGCAAGGAAATAATGAAAAATCTCTGATTTTTTTATTCCTCACGTCCAGGATTACGTCCTGGATCATTAGATAGGAATCCGAAGATGAAGAGAGAAACAAAGAATATCACTACTGTGTAAACGAAGAGTTTGAGAGTAAGCATTGCACAATCTCCAAGATCATTTTTTTTTGTTTTTTGCAAAGGAAATAAGGGAATAGATTCTCTATTTTTGTACCACATATCCTTGACACCAAGAAAAGAAATGAAAAAGTGGTTTCTAGAAAAGAAAGGAATTTGCAGGAATTCCTTTGTTACCAAAATTATCTTGTCATACCCCAATTAGGTATTATGGGGTACCATAATGGGGTCTTTGACCCCTGGAACTGGAAGGGCATAATGCGGAAATTAGGTGATCCAGATTCATCGCGGCTATCAAAAAGCAAAAGAATTTCAATCTTTGAATCGAGGGTTCATAATGTAAGACTTATCTGATCTTATCAATTGTTATGTTAGAGTTGAATTTATTTTATCGAATAAATCATGAATATGAATGTTTCTAGGACAGTATTAAAGATCTCATCGAAAACTTACAGCAGCTTGCCAAACAAGGGCTAAGAGAAAAAAGAGCACAGGTATGACTGGCATAAAATCTACGATTGGATTGAAAAAAGCATAAGCTTCGGGCAATTTGGCGAAGAAAAAGCTACTCGAATGAAGGGCAGAATTAAGACAGATACAGATCAAACTAAAGATATTAAGCATAAGAAATATTTCGTTCTTGGAGATATTTCATTTTTATTGAGTTATTGATATAAGGGAAAAATAGAAGAAGAGAAGACAAAAAATCCTTCTTTCTTTTCTTTTGAACTTCCCCCAATCAAAAATCCTTCAATTCTCAAATGAGAATAGAAGGAATCATACTTTCATACAATATCTTAATTGACTTATATGGAATGATCAATGAATTCATTTTCATTCTACATTTACACGTATAGAATCCTAGCAACAACCTATTCCATAGATATTTGGGCTGGAATTGACGAATAACCAATAACAATATTAGTGTTTATTAGTGTCGAATTGAAATCTAAATGGGGCGTGGCCAAGTGGTAAGGCAGCGGGTTTTGGTCCCGTTACTCGGAGGTTCGAATCCTTCCGTCCCAGACCGCTTCTATCAAAACAAAGATTGTTCTCTTTAACAATCTTCTGTTTAAGAGTATAAGGTATAAGGTTGGATACAATATGATCCAATTTTTCTTTCTGAGTTCTAATGATTCTTCTATGAATCATAGATTCCTTTCGATTTCCAATTGTAAGAAAAAGAATCGAGTATAAATTGCGGATGGAAATAAACATCTTTTACCTTTTTGATATTAGGTAGGATGGGAACATAGATCAAAGTTGAATTAAAAAAAAAATGGGATGGGCCGTTCAGTGTATGCCCGTCCCGCTCTACTCATATTCATATTGGGGTAAGTTAGTCACTTATAGAAACTTTATGCCCATCTATTATATTTTGATTCTCACATGATGCATTCTAAGTTGAAATGCGAAAGATAAGATCTCTATTTTTTCGAAACTAAACATGTTAGTCAAAATGACTAATTCTATGTGGATCCTGAATCCTAAACAGGAGGGAGTTTCTTGGGACTAATTACATCACTGGGATTAAAGTTCTTAAGACTGGGTGTGGGTGGGGTAAAATCAAAATTAAGAACAACGAATTGATCTGGACCCATTTTGCTTTGTACCTATACAAGATAATATAACATACCGCAAGAGGATCTTTTATTATTTGATTGTCTTGGGGTATGATTCATGATCCCCATAGAATTCGAGTTAATCGGCAATGGAAGGTATCAATTTTTCAATATCTGTGTCGTCCGGATCTCATTAATAAACAATAAAGTGCAATATGGAACAGATTTTTTTTCTTTGAGCCTAATTGCTTTTTTTTTTTTTGCATCTGGCTACAATAAATAATTGGAAGTCAATGTAGTGATTGGGAGGAAGATTCATATATTCCATTCACTTTACTTTTGACTTGATAGAATTTATGGAAGGGTTACTAAACCTAAAGTAAAGCAAAATCTGTATAAAATGAACCATGCCTACATGTATTGTTATTGTTTGTTCTATTTCAGTGATACCGGTATTTCGGCTGCGGTGAAAAAGATCTTTGATACCTTACCTTAAATATCTATGATTACTCCCGTTGACAATTGTTCTGTGTATCTGATGGATACGGAAAGATCATACTCCTACGGTTCTGGTTTTATCAATCAGATGGAAGAATAACAACCTTAATCTTATCTTACATGAGAGCTTTTTTCCATCCATCCCATCCCCATGAAAACAAATAAATTGAATTTGTTTCTCGATCCATCTACCTGCTTTAAATCATTAATGATTCAATTGGAAAAGGAACATGGATTTCTCTTATGTCTTATGATGATCAAATTTAGTCATTACAGGAAAACTTATTTCCATTAATGATAATGATGTCGAAGTAGGAAATTATGATGTCGAAGTAGGAAATTCTTGAAACCTTTTTTCATGATTCCTTTATCAATCCTTAGATACTTGAAGAAGCGCGAGATTGATGAACCTAGTCTATAATCGATTCATTTGCGACTTTTCCGAGTCATTGGAATAGCTTATTTGGCTAATGACTTATTTTGTTCCGGTATTGAGTATTGAGAATCTAATTAAAGACCTTTCTTTAATTTAGTTGTTCGAGAAAGAGTTGGATCTTCATGATTGATTGTCCCGAACAATCTGTTGAAGATGTAGATGTAAAGAAGTGTTAAGTAATTCGTTTATTCGTCTTTTTTAGAAATGTGTTTCATTCATACGGTCGAATATGGGGTAAGATTGAATCTTTGTCTTTGCTTGTGGGGCCTTCTCTAGATGAATACCTATCCATCCATATATATATCAAAATATCTATAATATAGATATCAAAATATATATCAAAATCAAAATATAGATATAAATATCTATTTATATATATAATTTATATATATATAAATATAAAAGTATGGACTGCTGTGTACCGATTGAGCGTACCGATTGAGCCAATGACTATTCCGGATTCCATATTGAATCAATTCCATACCGGTTCAAAATTAGAGGAATGTTATGGTAAAACTTCGTTTGAAACGATGTGGTAGAAAGCAACGTGCGACTTGAAAGACATGATCGGCTGTGGATTCTTGCATCCACCATTTTATATATCAATGAAGATGCTCTTGGCTCGACATAGTTTGTTCTGTTCTACTAGGACCCCCCAAAATTGGGGGTTGTAAATAGTACATGATGTAGCTCGAGTCGAGTATAAAGTATTGATTCATTTATCAAGGGGAAGGATCTAGGGTTAGTGCCAATCAATAAGTTGGAACAACTTCGTAAGTATATCTTCGATATAGAAATCCAAAGGTTCAAATTCCAACAAGTTTCGAATAAAAAAAAACAAAGTAAAATTTGCCGGAATTGGTAAAACTATTTTGATCAAAAGTGTATTACAGGGGAATCAATCGTTCGTATGATTCTTTCAATAGAAAGAAATAACAAAAGGTATGTTGCGACCATTTTGAAACGATTAAGGATCACCGAAGTAATGTCTAAACCCAATGATTCAAAGCAAAGATAAAGGATACCGGAACAAGGAAACACCATTTTCAATTGTCTCAACAACTGGAACTAGATCAGAATGAGGAAGAAAAAGAGATTCTAGGCGGGACAAATAAAAGAGGTTAGAGACGGCTCAACAAATGTCCAAGGATTTCCCTTTAAGCTCTTTGAGAATTGCCCAACTTGAGTTATGAGTACGAATGATATTTCTTTTTTTTTTTCAGGAAAGGAAAGGAAGGAAGAACAAAAAAAACGACTCAACTTATAGTCTAATTGATGATTTTATGGATACATTTGTCACTATATGATATGCATAGCATAAATTCAAACTCGAATCATTCTTTCTCGAGCCGTATGAGGAGAAAACCTCCTATACGTTTCTAGGGGGGGCATTGTTCATCTATATCTATCCCAATGAGTCATCTATCGAATCATTGCGATTGATGTTCGATCCCAAAGAGAAGGAAGAGATCTTCGTAAAGTGGGTTTTTACGATCCGATAAAGAATCAAACTTATTCAAACGTTCCTGCTATTCTATATTTCCTTGAAAAAGGCGCTCAACCTACAGGAACTGTTCATGATATTTCAAAGAAGGCAGAGGTCTTTAAGGAACTTCGAATTAATCAAACGAAATGAAATAAATGAAATAAACAAAAAAGGGGGGTGCCCAGTATCTTATCGAGCTTTGTGTAATTCTTTCTCCACCACTCCGATTTTTCTTACTCTATTCATACCTATTCACTATTGCTCCTCTATAATCCCATATCAGATAACGATAACGAAAAAAAATCTTTTTTTATTGATATGAGACAGATAGAAAAAAAAATCTCGAGTGAATAGATGAAATAATCGGATCTAGAAAATGATGGTATGGGATTACCATCAATCGGATTGTTTTCGTTGGGACTCCACCAACAAACAAGGGGTCAATCTTGTTTATTGTACCTCTATTGAATAAACTAGAGATTTTTTTCCTACTTTTTTTTTTTTCTTATTTATTCCCCCATCCACACTTCATTTCTGATCTGTGTAGTGTCAATCCAACACAAGTACTTATTTTCTTTAATTGAATTTGTTTTCTCAACCAACATTCAATTCATATTGACAATGTTGTATCGATCAAATATAATTTGATCGTGGATAAATAGATCCATTTATCCCAGCCTCATAAGTTTGTTTCTTTATTTCTTTACTTTATTTCAATTTCACTCAAATGGTGAGTTCGCCAGATTCGCTGCGACACAAGAAGTATCTTCTTAATGAAAAATGAAAAAAAAAAATATTGATAAAAATATGGATGATCCATAAATTTTGGCATCCATCTATATTGATCCGGGAATTCGTTGTATTTTCATCTAATCTGTTCATTTTGATGTTCATAATTGATCATCAAATTTTCTTTTAGATTTGTTTGTTACTAGTTCAATGTTTTGACGGGGTCGAGCAATCCAATCCCAATCTCTTGGTTTGAGTTTTATTTTTATTCCGATCGTATCTACACACCATATTTTTCCGGGTTGCTAACTCAACGGTAGAGTACTCGGCTTTTAAGTGCGGCTATGATCTTTTACACATTTGGATGAAGCAAGGGATTCGTCCATACCATTGGTATAGTTTGTAAGACCACGACTGATCCTGAAAGGGAATGAATGGAAAAAATAGCATGTCGTATCAATGGAGAATTTTGTTGATAATACTTTATCCTTACCGAATCGGTACAAAATCTTGTTTTGATTCTTGGAACGGGACCAAACCAATTCACCATTGGATCGAGTGAATAAATGGATAGGGCTCTATCGCTCCAATTATAGGGAAACCAAAAGTAACGAGCTTTTGTTCTTAATTCGAATGATTACCCGATCTAATTAGATGTTAAAAATAGATTAGTGCCTGATGGGGGAAAGGGTTCTCCTGTGAGTAGATTATCGATTCCTTTTTTTAATGAATCCTAACTATTAAATATTCTTTTCTTTCTCGATTATGGAGTGGAAACGAATGTGTAGAAGAACGGTATACTGATAAAGAGAATTTTTCCAAAGTCAAAAGAGCGATCGGCTTGCAAAAATAAAGG
>NW_027519862.1:12500-27289 GCF_043159265.1 Tasmannia lanceolata | reverse complement strand
TGGGACCAAATAATTCTATGGGAGTAGTTGCTGAACCATACCACATAGTTCCAGCAACGACGAAAGCTGCAAAAAAGACAGCAGCGATACTACTAGAAAGTACAGTTTCAATATTGCCCATACGTAATCCTTTGTATAAACGTTGGGGCGGGCGGACACTAAGATGGAATAGTCCCGCCAATATCCCCAATGTCCCCGCTGCAATATGATGAGAGGCTATTCCTCCCGGAACAAAAGGATCAAAAACCTTCTGCGCCCCACGCTGGATTTACAGATTGTACTTTTCCGGTTAGACCATAAGGATCGGACACCCATATTCCAGGACCATACAAGCCTGTTACATGAAATGCGCCAAACCCAAAGCAAGCCACCCCTGAGAGAAATAAATGAATCCAAAGATCTTGGGCAAATCCAAAGAGGGTTTTCCCGTACGTTCATCACAGAATATTTCTAGGTCCCAATACACCCAATGCCAGATGGCTGCTAAGAAGCACAAGCCAGAAAACACAATATGTGCCCCAGCCACACCTTCGTAACTCCAAATACCCGGATTCGTTATAGTTCCTCCTGTGATACTCCAACCACCCCATGAATTGGTTATCCCTAAACGAGTCATGAAGGGTATAACGAACATACCTTGTCTCCACATTGGATCAAGGACGGGATCAGAGGGATCAAAAACGGCTAATTCGTATAGAGCCATCGAACCGGCCCAACCAGAAACTAGAGCTGTATGCATTATATGGACAGAAAGTAACCGACCGGGATCATTCAATACGACGGTATGAACACGATACCAAGGCAAACCCATGGAAATACCCCTTATTTTATCAAAGAAAAAATAGACACTATGTAACTTTATCACATTGGAAAAGACTGATTGATGCTATGGACCTCGCCTTTTCAGTGGATTATCTCAAAGCAAGAGTTAATATTTATTCCGTTCCATTGGTAATAATTTAACAATTCTGTTCGTAGGAACAAAGAGAAGCAGATCTATTCTATACTCGATAAGTACCAATACGCAATGGGGGGATTGATCCTATTTTTGTGAGCGAATGCATAGATACTTGTTCATCCTTCGAACGATCCATTTGTACGAATTTTCCTTTATTCAACCCGTCTTCTCCATGAACCTTCCAATCTATGGATAAAATACGATAAACGACAATATTATGAAGACAATAAACCCATTGTTACGTTTCCACATCAAAGTGAAATAGAGTACTTAATTTTTCTTTCATTTTATGCCTATTGGTGTTCCAAAAGTACCTTTTCGGAGTCCTGGAGAGGAAGATGCAGTTTGGGTTGACGTATAGTGCGACTTGTCAGACATATTGGGTCATATGGGATTTCCCCGTTCTCTCCCCCGATCGAGATATCCTCTGTTTCACCCAAGAAAGATTGATTAAACCATCAATAATTCAATTCGGAGCGTGAAGTGCAATGCAATTAGATCAATTTATTTGTTGGTTGGGGATCAATATTCTCAATTAGAAGAATTTATGGTTGGCTTGGACCAATAAAATGAAGTATCCAGGCTCCGTTCAAAAAATACCAAATTGGTAATCTATGTATGATTACTACTCGTATCATAAATGATCCCTATTTATACCTCTAAAACTACCAATTAATGGAATAATATGATTAGTCGAATATTTGGCGGAAGGCATGAACATGAAAACGAATTGAAAAAAAAAAAAGAAGTCGGAACAAAAAGAAGCGGTACTGTGATCATTTGTCCTATATGTGCAAATAGAATTCGGGCAGATCTTTACCCGGAGTAGAGCATAAACCTAAAAGAATTGAAGAGGCCCATTTAGGAACAAGAAAATTACATCGTGATTTGGATCTCGATGAAAGAATACATCAATGAGGGGTTAGTTCGATAAGTTCAATGAATTCTTTTTTTTTTTTCGCAATTTTGATTTTTTGAACCGTATGCATCCAAAGGTGCGTGTGCGGTTCCTAAGGGATACAATTTTGTCCTAATCAACCGACTTCATCGAGAAAGATTACTTTTTTTAGGACAAGAGGTTGATAGCGAGATCTCGAATCAACTTGTTGGTCTCATGGTATATCTCAGTATAGAGGATGATACCAGGGATCTGTATTTGTTTATAAACTCTCCCGGCGGATGGGTAATACCAGGAATAGCTATTTATGATACTATGCAATTTGTGCCACCAGACATACATACAATATGCATGGGATTAGCCGCTTCAATGGGATCTTTTCTCCTAGTCGGAGGAGAAATTACCAAACGTCTAGCATTCCCTCACGCTTGGCGCCAATGAGTTTTTTTTTATTTGAGAAAAAAAAAAGAAGACTATGCTTCGCCATATGGAATATGAATAATAAGTAATAATAGCATGGCACTTCGAGTTCGATATGAGCAAACTATTATTTTTTTTTCATAACATAACATGAGATTATATATCGAGATAGTAGTATGAAACAAAGGTTATTTACGATTTGATCTTATGTATCGGGGGTCCATTTCAGCGTCACAAACCTTTTTTTTGCTTTCACACCAGAAGCCTCTTTCCGATATTTATGTTATGAAAGAGTACGAAAATGAAAAAAAAAAAAGATCATTTTTTCCTTATTTGATCGGATCATAAAGAAACTTTGGGATTGCTGAATCACAGACGAGATAAATATATAAAGCAACGGAACCATCATAGTATTTTTTGACTCCTCCGAAAGGAAAGATGGTAAATGGATCATTCAACGATCTGGGTCTGATGGATTCTATTTGTCCTCTTTCTTCGATGGAAGGGAAAAGGAAATTCCATTGCGGAGCCGTATGCAATGCATAAAAGATGCTGTACGGTTGTTCAATTCTAATTCTATCTTTTTATTCTTGTTATTCTTTATCCCTTCCCTTCGACCGATCGTGCGAGATAGAGGAACCGTTCATTATGTTATATCATCAGGGTTATGATCCACCAACCTGCTAGTTCTTTTTATGAGGCACCCACAGGAGAATTTATCCTGGAAGCGGAAGAACTACTGAAACTCCGCGAAACCCTCACAAGGGTTTATGTACAAAGAACCGGCAAGCCTTTATGGGTTATATCCGAAGACATGGAAAGGGATGTTTTTATGTCAGCAACAGAAGCCCAAGCCCATGGCATTGTTGATGTTGTCGCGGTCGAAAATACCGGGGATTTCACATAAATTCTTGATTCCATTTCGAACCATAATTCGAATGAGCCGTGATTTGATATTTTATCTTCTTAACCTGGTAAAATATTATATGAAATGGAAGTAATTCATAATCATCCGGTTAGGATCGATCTAAACCAGCCCATTCTGTATACGATTCAGCATGCCAACTATTAAACAACTTATTAGAAACACAAGACAGCCAATCAAAAATGTCACGAAATCCCCTGCCCTTCGAGGATGTCCTCAGCGTCGAGGAACATGTACTAGGGTGTATGTGCGACTCGTTCAGATCATGATCTGGAACAATGAGACGATTTTTCCAGTATCAATGACCAGTACCAATGAGTAGGATAGAATGGAAGAACTCCATTCCATTCACTATCTCAAAATAAAGATCTATCATATACCTCTATTGTGTATGGAATTTATGGTTTCCATTGGTGCAAATCCAATCACCTCGATTTGAGATGAAAATCAATTCCCCATTGGTAGCAAATGGTTATCCATTAAGCGGGGAAAATAGTATTTTAAAAGCAGAAAGATTATGCTTCTACTCTTGCAAGAACGGACTAACAGGGTTAGCTACCTAGCCAACCTTCATAATTAAATGCCGTCACTGTATGGATGGATCTCATTGTGAAAAGACCTATATACTGGATAATTTTATGGTAGAGCCAAAGAGTGTGAACTGTACAAGTTACTAATAACATTGATTAAATGGGGAAGGAGCTCCGGTGTATAGAGAGGACCTCACCGTTTAAGAAGTAATCATAGAAACGATGGAAGCCACTATTTATTTATTTCTCCATTTTTCTCTATTTATTACTACCTATTTACTAGATATTTTATATCTAATATCGGTACAATTTCTTATTCCGAGGTGAAATGCCTGGAAGAAATCAAAAATCGTGGTTGGGAAGGTCATAGTAGCAAAAGCCATTGGAATTTTTATTTTATACATCGGAAGAATCCGTTTTGTTACTAATAAACTAGGGGAGGGGAAAAGAATGACTGAAAGAAAAGAAATCAATTAGTTATTCATCAAGGTTTCATTTGATTCAATGACCAGAGTTAGGCGGGGATATATAGCTCGGAGACGTCGAACAAAAATTCGTTTATTTGCATCAACCTTTCGAGGGGCTCATTCAAGACTTACTCGAACTACTACTCAACAGAAAATGAGAGCTTTGGTTTCCAGTCATCGGGATAGATGCAGGCAAAAGAGAGATTTTCGTCGTTTGTGGATCACTCGGATAAATGCAGTAACTCGTGAAAATGGGGTATCCTATAGTTATAGTCGATTAATGCACGATCTGTACAAGAGGCAGTTGCTTCTTAATCGTAAAATACTTGCACAAATAGCTATATCAAATAGGAATTGCATTTACATGATTTCAAATGAGATTATCAAATAAGGCGACTGGAACGAATTCACCGAAATGATTTAAACGGAGTTCCCCGGAGAATGAACTCCGGGAAGGTAGAGTAGAAATGAATATGATAAATATTAGAAATGAACGAACACTTTTCAATAAAAAAAAATATTTTTTCTTCCCCATTCATTCTTTTTTTTTTTTTCTTACGACGCGACAATCAAGTATCTCGGCTTTTTCGAACAAAACCTCAATCTGAGTTTGAATTCCAATTAGAGTTTTGATTCAATTGAGAAGTAGGCCTATTTATTTCTGGTTTTAGGACCAGCAGTTCTAGGGGTCGACTCGGTTCTTTCAAATTGTTTCTCATTATTAAGAAAAGGTAACGAAGATAAAATACGAGCTTGTTTTATAGCAATAGTAATTAATCGTTGTTGTTTCAAGGTCAATCTATTCACTCGTCTAGATAATATTTTTCCTTGTTCACTAATAAATCGACTAATTAAACTCATATTTCTATAATCAATTCGATCCCCCGATCCAATTGGGGGCAAACGCCTACGAAAAGATCGCTTGGATTTACGAAAGGGTCGCTTGGATTTATCCATGATTTATTCCTTATCTCTAAAATCTTATTTCTTCATTCATTTCGGTTTCGGATCCGACCGAAATAGTAATAGTACTTGATTTGTTTATATTTTATATATCTATCTATATGTAATTTTGTCCTGTTCCTTGGAAGGGTGGAACAGACATTCTATTCTGTTCGATCTATTTCTTTATCTCCCCATGAATCGTATGCTTGTAACAATAAGGACAGAATTTTCTCAAGTCCAATCGACTAGGCGTATTGTGTCGATTCTTTTGAGTAATATATCTGGAAATGCCCCGCGATTCCTTATTTAAATCATTTCGGACACAACTGGTACATTCCAAAATAACTCTTATTCTGACATCTTTACCCTTGGCCATGAACCTCCTTTGGATTTTGGATTCCCTCCACTCTTCTATTTTCGATCTGAATCGAAGAATACGAAAAGAAGGAAAAATAAATAGAAGTTGCTAACTGATAACTCGAAATCCAATTATGAAAGATTTCGCTGCAATCAATAGAGTAATAATAAGTAATACAATTATTTCTAACTATCCATTATTTCTAATCCCAGTCAGTATTTCATTTACTATCTTGTATGCTCTTGAACAGCCTGTCCTAGACCCACATTTCTATTTCTGTTCTCCCTCTATTAATTCTATGCTGAGCCCGAGTTTCGCTGAGGTTTAATCCACTTTTCTTTCTCTTTCCTTCCTAAACAACTTAAAAAAAAAATTCAAAAGGGTGGATTAGTCACAGAGAATTTGTTGTATCTCTAATCTTCTTCACCCCTTCCCATGTCAATAACTAGAATGAAAAAAAGGGGAATGTCAACGCATCTGGGAATAAACGATTGATCTCTATCAATAGACCTGCTAAAGACCCGAACCATAGCGTAGTTAGCACAGGTGCCACGGAGAGATATGTTTTTATATCTCGCATTGAAAATCCTCCTTCTTTATTGGAATACATATATGATCAGATGTATCTGTAGCTAAAGATCACTTGTATTTGTACACGAAATCCCTAATCCCGAACTAAAATGAAAATGAATATGTACAATAATCCGGTGGATTAGATCTACTTGTCCCTAAAACAGAAAAAGATGACCCTTTCTTACTGAGCATTACCGATAAATATTCATTTTTTTATACGTTAGGTTTCATATGTATATAATTCTTTGATTATATGAAATCAAAAAGAAGAAATGGCAAGAGAAATTGTCTCTAGATATTAGGAAATAACGATGTGGAAAACAAGACAAGGATTCCCTACAATGAAACTGTACAACAATTGAAAGGGATGTAGCGCAGCTTGGTAGCGCGTTTGTTTTGGGTACAAAATGTCACGGGTTCAAATCCTGTCATCCCTACCTATTACTTCTCCTATGGGCAGTAACGAGGGATCAGTTGAGATCGATTCAAATTGGACTGGACTGGACATAATTTTGCATTTTATGATACTACATGCATGCAAGGTGTATTGGGGGTACAAAAAGAATCCCTTTCTTTACAGTTGTATCTCCTGTCATAAGAAAGCGCTCTTAGTTCAGTTCGGTAGAACGTGGGTCTCCAAAACCCGATGTCGTAGGTTCAAATCCTACAGAGCGTGATTCTGTTTTTGTAATGTTGAATCACAATAAAATAACTTTACTAACTTGAACTGCAACCTGAATTTGACCTCCTGCAGCTTAAGAAGGAGGTCAATCAAAAAAGAGATGTTACTCAATCAAAGGTCCAACTGATCTCCGCGTCTGTATTGTAAATATGCAGTTACGAATAATCCGGCCAAAGTAATAGGAATTAGACCTAAGACGATTCCAAATAGAAAAACTTCAATCATTTCAATTTGTTGGAAAGGGTAAAAATAGAGGTAATATCTATCCCTAAATATTACTCCGAATCACCCATGAATCTCAATGATCAAGAATTGGTAATTAACGCGGGAAGGAACTATCGAATACCTGAAATCTCACAGAACTATTTATTTTGATGAATTATTCATTCAATTAATTTCAAATAAGTCGTATCTTGCTCAGACCAATCAATAGAGCTGGGGTTATAGTTGAAGCAGCTAGTAGAAAACCGAAATAACTAGTTATAGTGGGCATGAAGGAGCTAAATGAGATACGTTCTTTTTTTTTTACATATGTTTATAAAGCACTTACCTAAGTTTCAATTTTTGCGAGATGTGATGATCAGAAAAAATACCAATTGACAGAATCAGTTCCAATTGAAAGTTCTTGATTCATCAGTCATTATAGACGGCACTGACAAAGATAGAGTAGCAGAGGTAGAAAAAAAAAAAAAGATTGATTTATCATCTGTGACATCTACCAATGTCGGGATTTCAAATCAACAGATTCATTGAGCAACTCGTGAGTAAAGTAATAGTCAGAAGAACTGTGTCGTGTAACTTCATTCAAAAATGAAATTATCTTTGAATAACTATAGAATAAAAGAATTGGATTTCAAAAGAATTTCCATTTTGACCATTTATTTCTTTTCTTTTTCAATTTATCAATTCCTATTATCCTTTTAGGTTCCACAGTCTGTCTTTCCATATCATGGAGTTCCATCCTTGTAGCTAGGTCAAGAAGGAACCTTTGGATCTAATCCAGTAATGGTTGCATCACGAATATTGATTGTTCAAACTATTTATTGTTTCTTCTCTTTCTTTCATCGAATACTATCTACTACTGTAGAACCAACCAATTACTTGAAATGAAAGGATTAGAAAAAAAGAAAAATATCTTTTCTACAACCATGAGAGGGGATTTCTATATTTTGCATCTAATTGAATTGTGTGGAATATGATAATCTCGTTCATTAATTATTAGAACTAGAACCCGTTGACTCAAACTTTACTAAGAACTTCAGTTTCTAGTCCAAAGCCAATACTTGAAACCCTATACTACAGAAATTTGATCAATTTTTGATTGAATGACACGCGGTTCCGCATAGACAAGTAACAAGAAAGGAAAAGGGGAATTATGTACCATTTCTTTTCGATACTGATTGAAACTGCGTTGCTGTGTCAGAGGAAGGATAGCTATACTGATTCGGTATACTCTAAATACACCTTCGGTACAATATTGACGATCTCACAAAGATGAAATATCAGTAGTTTTCCATTTACTGATCCCATCTTTCAAGGAATCGATCCCCCTTTGACTGTACAAGAATATGTGGAGCTCAGCATGTCTGGAAGCACGGGAGAACGTTCTTTTGCTGATATTATCACCAGTATTCGATACTGGGTTATTCATAGTATTACTATACCTTCCCTATTCATTGCGGGTTGGTTATTCGTCAGCACGGGTTTAGCTTATGATGTGTTTGGAAGCCCTCGGCCAAACGAGTATTTCACAGAGAGCCGACAGGGGATTCCATTAATAACTGGCCGTTTTGACCCTTTGGAACAACTCGATGAATTTAGTAGATCCTTTTAGGAGGCCTCAATGACCATAGATCGAACCTATCCAATTTTTACAGTGCGCTGGTTGGCCGTTCACGGACTGGCTGTACCTACCGTTTCTTTTTTGGGGTCAATATCAGCAATGCAGTTCATCCAACGATAAACCTAATCTGAATTATAGAGCTACGACACAATCAAACCCGAACGAACAAAATGTTGAATTGAATCGTACCAGCCTCTACTGGGGGTTATTACTCATTTTTGTACTTGCTGTTTTATTTTCCAATTATTTCTTCAATTGAGAGAAAGAAAGAGAATAGTAGGAATTCTCTTATCCCATTCGGAAGGATATCATCCTCATAATTATCCATGACTGTTTATGTCTCTAGCATGACCACTTGATGAAATGTGGAGGGAAGCGGGGTAAATGGCCGATACTACTGGAAGGATTCCTCTTTGGCTGATAGGTACTGTAACTGGTATTCCTGTGATTGGTTCAATAGGTATTTTCTTTTACGGTTCATACTCCGGATTGGGCTCATCCCTATAGTGATCGGATGAGAACCGGATTGTGGACATGAAAAAGTAAGAACTCAACAGGACCTTACCCCTCGAATCAGACAAAACAAAGAGGGGTAAGGTCCTGTTGAGTTCTTACTCTTCCAGCGAGACTTTGATCCATTTCATAACATAAAGGTTGGAAATTCATTCAGTCAACATAAGAAGAATATTTGATTCGTAGAAATGACAAAACGGATCCTTTGCTTCGATCCGATGTTTAAAACCACCCCATTCCTTTGTTTCTAATGATGTTTTTGAAGAATTTAATCCCTTGATTGTCATAGTATCTGTTCCTCTATAGTATGGACGGACTCTTCCGAAGCAAGAAGAAAGAAGGAATCAATCGATTTTATGGATGACACAATATGGATTTCTACAGATGAGACATTCTTCAAATCAATTCCAATTAGTATGGAAATGAACCTTACTCCATAAATAAAATTTCAAGCAAAAGACACTTAATTTAATGCCCGAGTGTGGTGAAAAAAAAAAAGTGAAAATCTTGGATTTTTGCACATATCCAAATCCTTATTGATTATCTCATCACAGCGAAAATTTGCTTTTTTTTTTTTTATAAGTTCATTGAAGAAGTTCTATTTGCTCAATGAGTGATTCCCCCCGCCCCCCCCTTTTTTTTTTGTTTGTCCACTACTGCTTATGAATCTAAAGAAAGAGGTTATAATAGTCCTGGAAAAGAAAATCGTAATCTTTAACGAACAGGATCAAGAATCATTATTATTTCCACACAGGAAAAGGGTGAAAAATTCCTTTTCTTGTGTGGAAGATTAGTAAGACGAGCAATCCCTCCTAGAATCATTTGTTACTTTCATTTATTCCTTGCCATTTATTTTCTTCCTTGCCTATTATCTAATAGAATTCGATTCTATTAGGTACAATAGAATCAAAAACTATTGATGCATTACATGGCATTTATAATCTGGGATTAAGAGGCCTGGCATAGTCACACCACTCTCCAATTTTTTTTTTGAAAAAAAAAAAAATGTCAAGTAGCCTTCTTCAGAATATACATATTATTACTAGGAACGGGGCACAAACAATTCCTGACATCTCGCCGAAAAACAGTATAAAGAAAAAAGCTTTTCATTATTTTTTTGATCATACATAATTGCATCGATCAACAATAGTTCGTCTCTTTTTACCAATTTGATGGATCCATGTATCTAGAAATTCATTTCGGACAATTGAACCTTCTCAAACTGTTTCTTTTTAAGAACCAAAAAGATTTGTGCCAGAATAACAGATACCAAAAAGAACAACAACCCTTGGACACGTAATGGATCTTGAAGTACTATTTCTGCATCTCCCTGACCAAATCCACCCACATTAGGATTACTCGTTAATGGTTGATCAAGCTTGATAGATTCACCCTCTGAAACAAGAAGTTCCGGTCCTGGAGGTATAATATCAATTACTTGGTGTCCATCCGATGCATCAGCTATGGTTATTTCATACCCCCCTTTTTCTTTACGTACTATTCTGCTTACTATACCCGCTCCTGTAGCATTATAGACTGTATTGTTACTCTTACCCCCATCGGGATAAATCTGGCCCCTTCCCCTGTTCCCACCTACGTATATAGGATATTTTAAGAAGTTAACGTCTTTCTTAGTAGCAGGGTCCGGAGAAAGAATGGGAAAGACGATTTCACTATATTTCTGACCAGGAACAGGACCTATCACAAGAATATTTTTTTTAGTGGGGCGATAACTCTGAAAAGACAGAGTGCCTATCTTTTCTTTCATCTCGGGAGAAATACGATCGGGGGGAGCTAATTCGAATCCATCGGGTAAAATAAGAACAGCCCCCACATTCAAAGACCCCTTTTTACCATTAGCAAGAACTTGTTTCAGTTGCATATCATAAGGGATTCTAACAACTGCTTCAAATACAGTATCAGGAAGCACAGCTTGTGGAACCTCAATATCCACGGGTTTATTAGCTAAATGGCAATTGGCACATACAATACGCCCAGTTGCTTCTCGTGGATTTTCATAACCCTGCTGCGCAAAAATAGGATATGCATTTGAAATAGATGTCCTAGTTATTACATATATCATGATCGATACGGAAATGAATCGAGTCATTTGTTCCTTTACCCAAGAAAAGGTATTTCTATTTTGCATGGTCCAATCATTGATCCCGGAAATTTCTACAATAAATTAGGTAGGTAGCTAATATAGTTAGTATAGTATAGTTCCCTATCCACGATTCTGATATTGTACTGGAATAATTGTACTGGAATATAGGAGGAATCGAATTCCCTGGACGGGTAAAAGTATAAAGAGTGGGATTATTTGATTGATATCAGCGGATCAAATGAGTTCTTCATTCATTCATTGAATGATAAATGACTACAAGTGAAGGAGATACACGATTTAAATAATGGAAGATCCAATATTTCAAAATTGTATCTAGAATGACTGGAAAGGTAGAAACAAGACCAGATATAATTTGATCGTTATGGGAAAATCCAAAATCTTTGTAGATCGAGCCAATCATTAGTTCCCAACCATAAGGCGAGTGGAATCCGATACATAAATCAGTTAATAAAAGAATAGAAAAAGCTTTTATTGTGTCACTTAAGTTATAGAGGAATTCCTGAACCCAAGAATTCAAAATGAGAAGTTCTTCATTACCCAGAATAGAATAACCGCTTAGAATAGCGAAACAGATTATATTTGCCGAGAAATCCAAAATGATATGGATATGATCTTCATTGTGCATTTTGATCAATTGTATCGTTTCTTTGTGGATTCCTATACGAAACTTTTGTATCTGTGTCTCCTGGTAGTCCTTTATCATTTCGTCCAACAGGAATAGTTCTTCTAATTCTATGAATCTTTCTAGAACGTTATTTTCTTGAATATCATTCAAAAAAGTTTCGGATTGCCTGGTATTCCACCAATGAGTAACCCAAGGTTCCAGACTTTTATTAAATGAGAGAGAGATCCACCAGGGCAAAAAGACTATAGATGCAAGATATGGGAGGGGAGTCAATGCTTTTTTCTTTTTTGGCACTTTTTTTTTTTCATTGTTTAGTCCTTGGATCTGGAAAGAATATAGAAATAGAATCAAATAAAAATGAAATGAAAAAATAAGGGCCCATTTCAAATGAAAGAAATAATCAAATATTGTTTCCAGATATCCCATGGTCAAATTCGAACCAATTGCATCTTCATTTGTTCCTTTCGATGAATGCAACCACTTGAAGTAATGAATATTATTCGGATTTTGAGACAAAAAAACTCCCCCTCGATCAATCAATTATTTCGAAATGTTTGGCTGGCTACCCACAGCCCAGGAATAATTGAAGGGATATTTTTGAAGAATATTGATGATGAAATCCGAAAGGAGTGGCAAAAGGAGAGAGAAATTGGATGGTTATGAAAGATCCAATCGTTTGGCCATCAAGGAGCAAAAGAGAGGATAAGATAAAAAGAAAGATCGATTGACAAATGACAAAAGGGAGATAATTTATGAGAGATGATCCATCTGTATCTAACGTATCAATTCAAAATATTGGGCCTAAAAAGATGAATTCTGTACTGTATTCCGAAATGTTCTGATATGTGTGATGAATACATACTTATTGGACTTCTTACTAATATGAAAGAATTGAGTTGAGTTCCATATGCATAAAAATAGTTTTGGTGGACAAAACTTGCTTCTTATTATGGTTGTTCCATATATGCCTGCTTGCTTGCTTTATTCTATAGGCCACAGTACAGCGGCATTACCAACAGAACGGGTGAAATAGAATCTAACATGATTTGCTCGAATGAACGTTCCGAAGAAACTTCGCTTATATTAAAAGTAAAAGGGGATTCCTGAGCTCCTTCCCTCATACTGAGAAAGAAAACATTCATTCTTCATCACAGTTTATTTCAAAATACTTCAATTGGTACACGCAAGAAATAGGCCGATTCGGCAGCTTTTTGTTCAATTTCTCGTGGAGTCAAATTCTCATCAGTTCGAGTCAAGGGGATAGCTCCCTGGCCTCTAATTTCCATATAAAGGACACGACGGGAATAAAGGCCCTCTTTAACTTCCATTCTGATCGACTGGATATCTCTCATAAGAAATCGAAGGAAGATTCGACGATTTATTCCAGGAAATCCCCAACGAAAAATACACACGACCCCTTCTTTTCTATCGAATCGATCATAACCACTACCCACATTCCACGAAATTGTGCACCACAAATAGGAACTAATGAACAGACCCGCGATCCCATAAAAAGACATCACGATCCCTTGTGGAAAAAAAATTATTTGCTGAGACGGGAATAAGGATATCAAATTCCTACCAAGATAACTGGAAGTTCCAACCAATAAGAATCCTAGCGAACCTAAAAAAAGGATAAAGGCCCAGCAGAAATTACTTGTTTTTCGAGACCCCGTTATAAGTTCTATCCATATACGTTCTGATCGCCAGTTCATACTAGATCCAGTTGCATTCTATTGGAATTGAGAGAATAAGCCAAATGAATTTGACTTTACCTTTTTGGCTCCCGAAGTAACTCTCATCAACTAGCACTATTATGATGTGAACCCTTAGCAGTAATTCATCGAATTGGTTAGATATAAAATAATAACATCCCCTTCATATGATCCCATTATGTATATCTACATAACATATAGATACATTTACTTTCTATTTCAGATATAGATATCCGCCGATCTATTTTAAAACAGCTATACCCGCATATACATGCATTTATCCATAGATCATGTATCTGCATGCATAACATAACAGCCTTTTCCTTTTTATTTGTTATTTGTATTATTTTTGTGTTCGAGGGGAGCCACATATCGTACCATATTCCACTAAATAGGTATCTGTATTATGATCCAAGTCCAAGTGTTGAAATAAATTGATGAGATTTAGTCCCATCGGATCTAAACAATCTTGTTTTTTTGAACATGAAGAGATAAAGACGCCATTGCAATTGCCGGAAATACTAGGCCCACTAAAGGCACAAAAATAGAGGGTAAGTTGAGATCTGTCATAGAATAGGTGCCTCGATTTAATATTTGTACCTGTTATAAAAGATATCTCCTGTTATAAAAGATATCTTATGATAAGTCTATCTATTATAAGTATTATAAGTATATAATAAGTTCAAGGAATGTAGAACTAAATAAATGTACCTATTCATCTTTCTACACGAAATATACGTATGATAATCCGCTTTATTATTCTTGTTCTCCCGTCCTTATCTTTTTATTTTAATAAGGAGAATAAGGGGTTTATTATGAGTTCCCCAAAAATTCGTTAGAATCTGATCCAACAGGAATTCATAGTCAAGTCAAAAATGGAGGTTCTCGGGAGATATAGAAATATACAACACTTCGATTCGATTTATTTTATTCTATTATAGGTTTTCATTACTTGAATTTTGATTCAAAGGAAAGAAACCATGTAGCTGAAATAATTCACTCAGAACACCCTTTAAAGGATTACGTGGTACGATTGAATCGAATAAGCCCTTATGGAATGAATACTCAGCCGCTTGTGAACCGTCGGGTACTGTCTTATTCAATGTTTGTTCAATTACTCTTTTACCCGCAAATGCAATGTAGGCATTGGGCTCGGCAATAATGATATCTCCCAACATACCAAAACTGGCTGTCACTCCACCGGTTGTAGGA
>NW_027519862.1:0-5000 GCF_043159265.1 Tasmannia lanceolata | reverse complement strand
ACACGAGCCTAGCCAAAAACCCCAACCTGACCCAACAAAATCGAATCTAATAGTAATAGTAAGTCACACGGATCTAGGACCTGTTCTTGTATTTGTAGAAAAGCCAGAGTTTCAAAAAGAAAGCTCTTCGGTAAGTTTCATTGTAAACATTGTAAAATAGACTAGACTTTTCTTCGTATAGCCGGCCTAGCAAAGGCAAAGCAAGTAGTTTAGTTATTTTTATCTTTCTGTACAATACTTATTTTTTTGTATCCCAACCTACTCCAATCCAATTGCTCATCATTTCAATTCTGTCGATTCTACCGATGCAGACTTTATGCAAGAAGATTAGGGGTCTGTTTGAACTTGGATGAGTTAGGAATCCAATCCCCCGACTGATCGCTCTTTGGTGGAACAACAACCCAAATTCATTGTTTCAGAAATAATGAATTGGTCCTAAAGGTATCAACGTTTGTGCTCTCTTCTATTTCTATGAGTGTTTTTGGGGATTTGGTCTGTCGAATTGTTCGACAACGCGTGATTCCATCAGAGCTATCTTCTGTAGATAATTTATGATTCGGCCGACTCTACCATTGTGGTACGCTCCATTGTGTGGGTTTGCTTCAAACGAAACCTCTTTTGATTGTCACGAAACCTAACCCATTGGTTGGTCTTACTAGGTGTTATTACATTAATAAGTATTTCGAGTCATTCCAAATAGCGATTTTGGGTACTAGAAATGGGTCCGAAATAGGATGACTCTTTCAAGACTTTTAACTCGATTTAAATAACTCGATTGTTTCTGGGGGGTCCTGTCGGGATAGTACAGGTCAAAAGTATCTAATTTGGGTATAGGAACCCATGAGTTGTTCTATGTAAGGGTTCCTCATAATTCAACAGATTGAAGATTGAATCAAATCAATTAAGTATAAATCTGGGACAAGGAGAGAGTCTAATTGGTCGATGCATTCTGTTTCTGTTTATGTATTCATATCGAATCAATAGAAACAATGATTCTATACCCCGATCTTAATGAAAAGAATACACCAACGCCAACCGAGTAGAATATACCCTAAATCCCGAGCTAGGCATTCTACTACAAAAGAGAAAAAAAAAAATGAGCCAGACCTCTTCTTTGATTTTATTATATTATTATATTATATTCATTGAATATTTTCATTGAAAATGGAATATTTCCATTTTATTTTCACATAATTATAGATAATATAATTAATATTGAATTAATCTTTTTTTTATTCATTTTTGATGAAAATGAAAATATTCTTTCATTTATTTTTTTTTTTATAGAAAACCCAAGGTAAAGTGAGAGAGTCTTATTTGTACAAGAACATAATATGTCTACACCATATCTAAATAGAATTGAAGAAAGGGTAAGTGGGATTCTATTGGATGAATCTTGAAACGAGGCATGACCCGCAGCAAACAAACTCAACTATGTGGTTCGATCAAAATTGTTGTTTCGACTAAGCAGTTATGGATGAATTGACAATTCCAATTTGAATCGACTAATTCGGTATATTCCACATTCATGAGAGTGCATCTATGTTTCTGCTTTACGAATATGATATTTTCTGGGCATTTCTAATAATATCAAGTCTTATTCCTATTTTAGCATTTCTAATTTCGGGAGTTTTAGCCCCGATTAGTGAAGGACCAGAGAAACTCTCTAGTTATGAATCGGGTATAGAACCAATGGGGGATGCTTGGTTACAATTCCGAATTCGCTATTACATGTTTGCTCTAGTTTTTGTTGTTTTTGATGTTGAAACGGTCTTTCTTTATCCATGGGCAATGAGTTTCGATGTATTGGGTGTATCTGTATTTATAGAAGCTTTCATTTTCGTGCTTATCCCAATTGTTGGTTCAGTTTATGCATGGCGAAAAGGAGCATTGGAATGGTCTTAGCTCCTGAATATTCAGACAATCAAAATCAAAAACAAAGAAAAGATTACATTGAGACAGTTATTAATTCTATTGAGTTTCCGTTACTTGACCAAACAACCCAAAATTCAGTTATTTCAACTACATCGAATGATCTTTCGAATTGGTCAAGACTCTCCAGTTTATGGCCGCTTCTCTATGGTACCAGTTGTTGCTTCATTGAATTTGCTTCATTAATAGGCTCGCGATTCGACTTTGATCGTTATGGATTGGTACCAAGATCGAGTCCTAGGCAAGCAGACCTCATTTTAACAGCCGGCACAGTAACAATGAAAATGGCGCCTTCCTTAGTGAGATTATATGAGCAAATGCCTGAACCAAAATATGTCATTGCGATGGGAGCTTGTACTATTACAGGAGGGATGTTCAGTACGGATTCTTATAGTACCGTTCGGGGAGTCGATAAGCTAATTCCTGTGGATGTCTATTTGCCGGGCTGCCCACCCAAACCAGAGGCAGTTATAGATGCTATAACGAAACTTCGTAAGAAAGTATCTCGAGAAATCTATGAAGATCAAATTGGGTCTCAACAGGAAAATCGATATTTTACTACCAATCACAAGTTTCATGTTGGACGCAGTACTCATACTGGAAATTACGATCAAGGATTACTCTATAAATCTCCATCTACTTCAGAAATACCTCCTGAAACTGAAACATCTTTCAAATACAAAAGTTCAGTATCTTCCCACGAATTAGTGAATTAGGCAGGATGCTTTTGTGCAGAATAACAAACAGCGGGTAAATCTTCATAAATTTCATCGTAAATGTGAAATACTCATACAAATACAAATGTGGGAGAGATCAAGAAGATGCAAGGTCGTTTATCTGCTTGGCTAGTCAAGCATGAGCTAGTGCATAGATCTTTGGGCTTCGATTACCAAGGAATAGAGACTTTACAAATAAAGCCCGAGGATTGGTACTCCATTGCTGTCATTTCATATGTATATGGTTACAATTATCTACGTTCCCAGTGTGCTTATGATGTAGCACCGGGCGGGTTGTTAGCTAGTGTGTATCATCTTACGAGAATACAGTATGGTGTGGATCAACCCGAAGAGGTATGCATAAAAGTATTTGCCCCAAGGAGGAATCCTAGAATCCCGTCTGTTTTCTGGATTTGGAAAAGTGCTGATTTTCAAGAACGGGAATCTTATGATATGTTGGGAATCTCTTATGAAAATCATCCACGCCTGAAACGTATCTTGATGCCTGAAAGTTGGATAGGCTGGCCCCTACGTAAGGATTATATTGCCCCCAATTTCTATGAAATACAAGATGCTCATTGAATGATAAGAAACTAATATTCACTTCTACGACTCCAGATATTCAAGGAATCTTTTTATGTTCTGTTCTAGATGAAACAGAATAACTGGACTCTCATCTCAGTATTATGAATGGGCTACTAAAGGGGCTTCATTGATATTCCCCAATTTGGAAGATATCCATTTCGGATGAGCAAAGCCAATAGGATGAATCAAAAGAGTTCTGCACCATGAACTTTGTACCGCGCACATCACTTAGATGGGCCCCGAAAAGTCACGTAGGAGGGAGTGAAGAAAGAGAAAGTGAAGAAATAGAATATGAAAGAAAATATGAAATTATGAACTCAAAATTCAGAAATGAAAAGGGGATCAGATTTTCTTTGTACTGTATCTGAAATGAATCCTGTCTATTCCTACCCTTCGATTCCTCTCTAGACTAGACTTTTGGGTTTTCAGCCAACTAACTTCAATTCAAATATGTATGAAGTATTAACATTCTTTTTGAGCGAGAGCAGGTACAGTATGAACAAACAAAAAAGAAGAGGGAACAGAATCTAATTCTTTTCTTTACCCATCAAAAAAAAAAAATGGGGGATCTAGATATATCCCTAGATGGATAAGTATGTATCATGATCTAGACTATTAACGAATAGAATATGGATCCCGATCCATATCGATTCATTTGTATGAGTATCTATTCGATATATTAACCACGTGCCAGGAACCAGATTTGAACTGGCGACACGAGGATTTTCAGTCCTCTGCTCTACCAGCTGAGCTATCCCGACCATCCCCGACGCATCATCCTACTAGAGGGCTTGGGTCTATGTCAATTAAAGGGACTCAAAAAACATTAGAAAATCTTACCTCAGCCTTGGAATTTCTTGGATCTTCAAAAAGAAGACTTTGTAAGTGTAAGAGTAATGATATGGACTGTGAATGATTCAATAATGGAGATTCCTTGCCATATATGTTCATTTGTACGTAGATCATATCTATCACAAGACTTGTGATAAGAGAGAAAGATTTCTGGTCGGATCCATTTGTGAAAGAGTAGAGTGAGTGAGAAACATAGCTAAGCTCATTTTGAACCACTGACGAAAAAAGAGGATAAATGGTTAGGGAATGGAATAAAATAGGCCTTTTTTTTTTTATTGGGGATAGAGGGACTTGAACCCTCATGATTTCAAAAGTCGACGGATTTTCCTCTTACTATAAATTTCATTGTTGTCGGTATTGACATGTAGAATGGGACTCTATCTTTATTCTCGTCCGATTAATCAGTTCTTCAAAAGATCTTTCAGACTCTGGAGTAAATGATTTGATCACTGAATCTTCGATTCTTCCTTTTGGAATCGATTTAATTTAGCAAGAATTCTGCAATTTTTTCATATAAATAATCAAAAAATCCGGATTCGGGTCGTGATTAATCATTTGATATTTAAGTACGTCTATGTACTTAAATAAGGTCATCCTTTCTGGAGTTTTGATAGAAGGATTCCTCTACCAATGTAGTCAACCCCGTTCGTTAGAACAGCTTCCATTGAGTCTCTGCACCTATCCTTCTTTTGATTCTCGCTTTCTGAACCCTTGTTTTCAGAAAACTGGATTTGGCTCAGGATTGCCCATTTTTAATTCCAGGGTTTCTCTGAATTTGGAAGTTACCACTTAGTAGGTTTCCATACCAAGGCTCAACCCAATCAAGCCCGTAGCGTCTACCAATTTCGCCATATCCCCCTTATGAGATCTCGATCTCATTGTGATCCCATCCCCTTCTTTCATTTATGTTGGAAC
>NW_027519861.1:27500-28651 GCF_043159265.1 Tasmannia lanceolata | reverse complement strand
AGAAGCAGATGAATAATCATCTGCTTCCGGAAGAAATCGACGAATTTCTTGGGAATCCTACAAGATCAATTCGTTCTTTTTTCTCTGACAGAGGGTCAGAACTTAATCTGGGTTCGAATCCTACTGAGAGGTCCACTAGAGATCAGAAATTGTTGAAGAAACAACAAGATGTTTCTTTTGTCCGATCCAGGCGATCGGAAAATAAAGAAATGGTTGATATATTCAAGATAATTACGTATTTACAAAATACCGTCTCAATTCATCCTATTTCATTAGATCCGGGATGTGCTATGGTTCCGAAGGATGAACCGGATATGGACAGTTCCAATAAGATTTCATTCTTGAACAAAAATCCATTTTTTGATTTATTTCATCTATTCCATGACCGGAACAAAGGGGGATACACGTTACACCACGATTTTGAATCAGAAGAGAGATTTCAAGAAATGGCGGATCTATTCACTCTATCAATAACCGAGCCGGATCTGGTGTATCATAAGGGATTTGCCTTTTCTATTGATTCCTACGGATTGGATCAAAAAAATTCTTGAATGAGGTATTCAACTCCAGGGATGAATCGAAAAAGAAATCTTTATTGGTTCTACCTCCTATTTTTTATGAAGAGAATGAATCTTTTTATCGAAGGATCAGAAAAAAATCGGTCCGGATCTCCTGCGGGAATGATTTGGAAGATCCAAAACCCAAAATAGTGGTATTTGCTAGCAACAACATAATGGAGGCGGTCAATCAATATAGATTGATCCGAAATTGGATTCAAATCCAATATAGCACCTATGGGTACATAAGAAATGTATCGAATCGATTCTTTTTAATGAATAGATCCGATCGCAACTTTGAATATGGAATTCAAAGGGATCAAATAGGAAATGATACTCTGAATCATCTAACTATAATCAAATATACGATCAACCCACATTTATCGAATTTGAAAAAGAGTCAGAAGAAATGGTTCGATCCTCTTATTTCTCGAACCGAGAGATCCATGAATCGGGATCCTGATGCATATAGATACAAATGGTCCAATGGGAGCAAGAACTTCCAGGAACATTTGGAACATTTCGTTTCTGAACAGAAGCACCGTTTTCAAGTAGTCTTCGATCGATTACGTATTAATCAATATTCGATTGATT
>NW_027519861.1:0-5000 GCF_043159265.1 Tasmannia lanceolata | reverse complement strand
GTTACTCACAACAATCGGATTTTCGTCGGGATCTAATCAAAGGATCCATGCGCGCTCAAAGACGTAAAACAGTGACTTGGGAAATGTTTCAAACAAATGTGCATTCCCCGCTTTTTTTGGACAGAATAGACAAAACATTTTTTTTCTCTTTTGATATCTCTGGAATGATTAATCCACTTTTTAGGAATTGGATAGGAAAGGATCCGCAACTCAAAACCTCAGATTCTGAGGAGGAAGAGGCAAAAGAAAAAGAGAAAAAAAAGAAAGAGCAAAAAGAGGAGAATGAACGGATAGCAATATCAGAAACTTGGGATACTATTATATTTGCTCAAGCAATAAGAGGTTCTATGTTAGTAACCCAATCGATTCTTAGAAAATACATCATATTGCCTTCATTGATAATAGCTAAAAATCTTGGCCGTATGTTATTATTTCAATTTCCCGAGTGGTACGAGGATTTGAAGGAGTGGAATAAAGAAATGCATGTTAAATGCACCTATAATGGTGTTCAATTATCAGAAACAGAATTTCCGAAAAACTGGTTAACAGATGGGATTCAGATAAAGATCTTATTTCCTTTCTGTCTGAAACCTTGGCGGGGATCTAAACTACAATTTCATCATAGAGATCCAATGAAAAACAAAGGAAAAATAGAAAATTTTTGTTTTTTAACGGTCTGGGGAATGGAAACTGAATTACCTTTTGGTTCTCCACGAAAAGAACCTTCTTTTTTTGAACCCATTTTTAAAGAACTCGAAAAAAAAACGAGAAAAGTTCAAAAAAAATATTTTCGAGTTTTCAGAATTTTAAAAGAAAGAACAAAATGTTGTCTAAAGGTCTCAAAAGAAAAAATAAGATGGGTTATCAAAATAGTTCTATTTATAAAAAGAATAATGAAAGAGCTTACAAAAGTGAACTCAATTTTATTATTTGGGTTGAGGAAAGGCTATCAACCGAGTGAAACTGGAAAAGATTTCATAATCAGTAATAAGATTACTCACGACTCGACTATTCAAATTAGATCCATGGATTGGACAAATTATTCACTGACAGAAAAAAAAATGAAAGATCTGACTGATAGTACAACCAAAATCAAAAATCAAATAGAAAAAATAAAAAAAGACAAGAAAAAAATATTTCTAACTACAGATACAGATATAAATATTAGTCCTAACAAGACAAGTTTTGATGATGAAAGATCGGAATCACAGAAACATATTTGGCAGAGATCAAAAAAAAGAAGTGCCCGATTAATACGTAAATCGCAATATTTTATAAAATATTTCATTGAAAGAATATACATAGATATCTTTCTATGTGCCATTAACATTCCCAGGATTAATACACAACTTTTCCTTGAATCAACAAAAAATCTTATCGATAAATATATTTACAATAATGAAACAAATAAAGAAGGAATTGATGAAACAAATCAAAATACAACTCAGTTTATTTTGACTATCCAAAAGTCACTTTCTATTTCGAATATTCGAAATAATAATTCACAGATTTATTGTAACTTATCTTTCTTGTCCCAAGCATATGTATTTTACAAATTATCACAAAACCAAGAAGTTATTAACAAGTATCACTTGATATCTGTACTTCAATATCAT
This sequence comes from Tasmannia lanceolata, assembly GCF_043159265.1. Lineage (NCBI taxonomy): Eukaryota > Viridiplantae > Streptophyta > Magnoliopsida > Canellales > Winteraceae > Tasmannia > Tasmannia lanceolata. The sequence continues at coordinate 3,384 of NW_027519861.1, read as the reverse complement.
GGCGCATCTCCTTTTATTAAGCATAGAATAAAGGACTATTTGGGTACACGAGGAATTTTTGATTTCAAACCAAGACATAAGAAATTTTCGAATTCCAGAATGAATGAATGGAAAAACTGGTTAAAGCGTCATTATCAATACAATTTATCTCAGAATAGATGGTCTAGATTAGTATCGAAAAAATGGCGAACTAGAGTCAATCATCGTCGTACGATTGAAAATAAAGATTCCAAAAAATGGGATTCATATGAAAAAGAAAAAGACCAATTCATTTATTACGAGAAAGAAAATGATTGCGCGGTGAATTCATTGCCGAGTCAAAAAGAAAAATTTAAAAAACACTACAGATATGATCTTTTATCGTGTAAATATATTAATTATGAGGATAGGAAGAGCTCATATATTTATGTATCCCCGTTAAAAGTAAATGGGGGCCGAGAGATTCCCTATAATGACAACACACCTAAACCCGAATCATGTTATGTACTGGGGGATATAGCTATTAGTGATTATCTAGAAGAAGAGTCTATTATGGATACGGGTAAAAATCCGGATAGAAAATATTTTGAGTGGAGAATTCTGCATTTTTGTCTTAGAAAAAATATCGATATTGATACCTGGACCGATATGGATACTGGGACCAATATTAATAAAAATACTAAGAATGGGATTAATGATTATGAAATAATTGATAAAAAAGATCTTTTTTATTTCACGATTCATCAAGAAATCAACCCACCCAATCAAAAAAAAAACTTTTTTGATTGGATGGGAATGAATGAAGAAATGCGATATCGTCCCATATCGAATCTGGAATCTTGGTTCTTCCCAGAATTTGTGCGACTTTATGATACATATAAAATGAAACCATGGATCATACCAATCAAATTACTTCTTTTAAATTTTCATGGAAATAAAAACATTAGTGAAAATAAAAACATTAGTGAAAATCAAAAAAAAGATCTTCGTATATCATCTAATCAAAAAGAATATCTTGAATTAGAGAACCGAAATAAAGAAAAAGAAGAAGAACAGCCGGGCCAAGGGGATATTAGATCAGATGCACGAAACCAAGAGAATCTTGAATCAGATGCACAAAAAAAAAAAAAATATGTTGAAAAGGATTACGCGGAATCAGACATTAAAAAAAGGAGAAAGAAAAGAAAATACAAGAGCAACAGAGAAGCAGAACTAGAGTTCTTCCTAAAAAGATATTTGCTTTTTCAATTGAGATGGGACGATTCTTTGAATCAAAGAATGATCAATAATATCAAGGTATATTGCCTCCTGCTTAGACTGATAAATCCAAGGGAAATTGCTATATCCTCTATTCAAAGAGGAGAAATGCGCCTGGACGTAATGTTGATTCAGAAGGATCTCACTCTTACGGAATTGATAAAAAGGGGAATATTTATTATTGAACCAGCCCGCCTGTCTATAAAACGGGATGGACAATTTATTATGTATCAAACCATAGGCATTTCATTGGTCCATAAGAGTAAACACCAAACTAATCGAGAACGTCGAGAAAAAAAATATGTTGATGAGAATTCTTTCAATGGATCTATTGCACAACATGGAAAGATGCTTATGAATGGAGATGAAAATCATTATGATTTTCTTGTTCCTGAAAATATTCTATCTCCTAGACGTCGTAGAAAATTGAGAATTTTAATGTGTTTCAATTTCAGTAATGAGAATATTGTGGATATAAATCCAGTATTTTTCAATGAGAATAACGTAAAGAACTCTGGGCAATTTTTGGATGAGGACAAGTGTCTTGATACAGATACAAATAAATTCATTCAATTCAAATTATTTCTTTGGCCCAATTATCGATTAGAAGATTTAGCTTGTATGAATCGCTATTGGTTTGATACGAATAATGGCAGTCGTTTCAGTATGTCAAGAATATATATGTATCCACGATTCAGAATTAGTTAATGGTACATTTTATATACATCATGTATCATAGCCGATATATGAAGACAGACAGGTGTACACACACGTTGTGTTACATTACATTCTGACACATGATACTGATTCAATGACGTATCAATTGGACCTAGGAATGAATCAACAGAATCTTCTTAAACCCAAATCATTCTCTTTCGTGGGTCCAGAAATGTACCATCCCTTTCTATGTATTGTATCCGAATCAAATTACAAATTAAATTGGATTTATTAATTCAATTTAAATAGAAAAAGTTATTATATGAATAAATCCAGATTATTGTGTGTACCAGATCGAAATGACTGGCATTATCATTTTATTATTATTCCTGATCGGTAAAATCCATATTTGTGGGAACGAAAGAAAAAAAAAAAGAGAGAAGAATTATTCTTTTTTATGGTAAAAAATTTATTTATCTCGGTTATTCCGCAAGAAGAAAAAGAAAAAAACAAAGGGTCTGTTGAATTTCAAGTATTCAATTTCACCAATAAGATACGGAGACTTACTGCACATTTTGAATTTCACAGAAAAGACTATTTATCTCAGAGAGGTCTGCGAAAAATTCTGGGAAAACGTCAACGGCTGCTGGCTTATTTGTCAAAAAAAAATAGAGTACGTTATAAGGAATTAATTGGTCAGTTGGATATTCGGGAGCCAAAAAATCGTTAATTTGAGGATTCATTTGAATTTTTTGGTTTATTAGATCTTGAATTTTGATGAACTTTGTTTCGTTTTCAACAATTCATGGAATAATGAATCGGGGAAGAAAGCATATGACTGTACCGGCTACAAAAAAAGACCTCATGATAGTCAATATGGGCCCTCACCACCCATCAATGCATGGTGTTCTTCGACTCATTGTTACTCTAGATGGTGAAGATGTTATTGACTGTGAACCTATATTGGGTTATTTACACAGAGGAATGGAAAAAATTGCGGAAAACCGAACAATTATACAATATCTGCCGTATGTAACACGTTGGGATTATTTAGCTACTATGTTCACAGAGGCAATAACGGTAAATGCCCCCGAACAATTGGGAAATATTCAAGTACCTAAAAGAGCCAGTTATATCAGAGTTATTATGCTGGAGCTAAGTCGTATAGCTTCTCATTTGTTATGGCTTGGGCCTTTTATGGCAGATATCGAGTGCACAGACTCCTTTCTTCTATATTTTCCGAGAGAGAGAATTGCTATATGATCTATTCGAAGCTGCCACAGGTATGCGAATGATGCATAATTATTTCCGTATCGGAGGAGTAGCTGCTGATCTACCTCACGGATGGATAGATAAATGTTTGGATTTCTGCGATTATTCTTTAACAGGAGTTGTTGAATATCAAAAGCTTATTACGCGGAATCCTATTTTTTTGGAACGAGTTGAAGGAGTGGGCATTATTGGTGGAGAGGAAGCAATAAATTGGGGTTT
>NW_027519860.1:2500-10000 GCF_043159265.1 Tasmannia lanceolata | reverse complement strand
TTTGATTCCTTTTTGAAAAAAGGGAAATGGATTTCTTTGGAGTAATGAGACTATTCGAATTACGAGACTCGTAGAGAAAAAATCTCAACAAATGCAAAGAGGGAGCATCTTGTATCCAGCAGCGAAGGGTTTGAACCAAGATTTCCAGATGGATGGGGTGGGGTATTAGTATATCTGACACATGATTTAAATGTGAAAATTTGTCCTCTAAAAAGAGAAATATTGAATGAATAGATCGTATATGAGATTTTGCTATTTCTTTTTCTTCTAGGGAAGATACTAATCGTAGTGAGAATGGAATTTCCACAATGACTGCAAAAACCTCTGACATCATTTGAGAATCAAAATATTTGTTGTTCCCAACAAATAGATTTTGTTTAGAATCTTTAACCGAAAGAATCAAATGATTCTGTTGATGCATTCGAGTAATTAAACGTTTCACAATTAGTGAACTGAATTTATTGTCATAACCGAAAATTTCCATGGGTTTGTAAAGAATCGATCCATTTAAACCATGATCATGAGCAAGTGCATAGATATACTCCTGAAAGAGAAGCGGATATAGGAAGCATTGTTGTCGAGATCCGTCTATTTCTAAATATCCTTGTAATTCCTCCATTTGAAATGATACTTGAATCAAAAGCATAGAGATTTCTTGGGTTATCAAATAATACATAGTGCGATACGGTCAAAACAAGGTATCAAGGTATATAGTAATAAAAGAATCGATTAAGAAAAGAATGGATACCCCGGAGACAAGGAAGCCAATCAACAGATCCTCCATTTTTCCATCTAATTTTTTGTTTCGTTATAGTTACAAGAGATGACTGGAAATCCTTTATTTTTGCAAGCCGATCGCTCTTTTGACTTTGGAAAAATTCTCTTTATCAGTATACCGTTCTTCTACACATTCGTTTCCACTCCATAATCGAGAAAGAAAAGAATATTTAATAGTTAGGATTCATTAAAAAAAGGAATCGATAATCTACTCACAGGAGAACCCTTTCCCCCATCAGGCACTAATCTATTTTTAACATCTAATTAGATCGGGTAATCATTCGAATTAAGAACAAAAGCTCGTTACTTTTGGTTTCCCTATAATTGGAGCGATAGAGCCCTATCCATTTATTCACTCGATCCAATGGTGAATTGGTTTGGTCCCGTTCCAAGAATCAAAACAAGATTTTGTACCGATTCGGTAAGGATAAAGTATTATCAACAAAATTCTCCATTGATACGACATGCTATTTTTTCCATTCATTCCCTTTCAGGATCAGTCGTGGTCTTACAAACTATACCAATGGTATGGACGAATCCCTTGCTTCATCCAAATGTGTAAAAGATCATAGCCGCACTTAAAAGCCGAGTACTCTACCGTTGAGTTAGCAACCCGGAAAAATATGGTGTGTAGATACGATCGGAATAAAAATAAAACTCAAACCAAGAGATTGGGATTGGATTGCTCGACCCCGTCAAAACATTGAACTAGTAACAAACAAATCTAAAAGAAAATTTGATGATCAATTATGAACATCAAAATGAACAGATTAGATGAAAATACAACGAATTCCCGGATCAATATAGATGGATGCCAAAATTTATGGATCATCCATATTTTTATCAATATTTTTTTTTTTCATTTTTCATTAAGAAGATACTTCTTGTGTCGCAGCGAATCTGGCGAACTCACCATTTGAGTGAAATTGAAATAAAGTAAAGAAATAAAGAAACAAACTTATGAGGCTGGGATAAATGGATCTATTTATCCACGATCAAATTATATTTGATCGATACAACATTGTCAATATGAATTGAATGTTGGTTGAGAAAACAAATTCAATTAAAGAAAATAAGTACTTGTGTTGGATTGACACTACACAGATCAGAAATGAAGTGTGGATGGGGGAATAAATAAGAAAAAAAAAAAAGTAGGAAAAAAATCTCTAGTTTATTCAATAGAGGTACAATAAACAAGATTGACCCCTTGTTTGTTGGTGGAGTCCCAACGAAAACAATCCGATTGATGGTAATCCCATACCATCATTTTCTAGATCCGATTATTTCATCTATTCACTCGAGATTTTTTTTTCTATCTGTCTCATATCAATAAAAAAAGATTTTTTTTCGTTATCGTTATCTGATATGGGATTATAGAGGAGCAATAGTGAATAGGTATGAATAGAGTAAGAAAAATCGGAGTGGTGGAGAAAGAATTACACAAAGCTCGATAAGATACTGGGCACCCCCCTTTTTTGTTTATTTCATTTATTTCATTTCGTTTGATTAATTCGAAGTTCCTTAAAGACCTCTGCCTTCTTTGAAATATCATGAACAGTTCCTGTAGGTTGAGCGCCTTTTTCAAGGAAATATAGAATAGCAGGAACGTTTGAATAAGTTTGATTCTTTATCGGATCGTAAAAACCCACTTTACGAAGATCTCTTCCTTCTCTTTGGGATCGAACATCAATCGCAATGATTCGATAGATGACTCATTGGGATAGATATAGATGAACAATGCCCCCCCTAGAAACGTATAGGAGGTTTTCTCCTCATACGGCTCGAGAAAGAATGATTCGAGTTTGAATTTATGCTATGCATATCATATAGTGACAAATGTATCCATAAAATCATCAATTAGACTATAAGTTGAGTCGTTTTTTTTGTTCTTCCTTCCTTTCCTTTCCTGAAAAAAAAAAAGAAATATCATTCGTACTCATAACTCAAGTTGGGCAATTCTCAAAGAGCTTAAAGGGAAATCCTTGGACATTTGTTGAGCCGTCTCTAACCTCTTTTATTTGTCCCGCCTAGAATCTCTTTTTCTTCCTCATTCTGATCTAGTTCCAGTTGTTGAGACAATTGAAAATGGTGTTTCCTTGTTCCGGTATCCTTTATCTTTGCTTTGAATCATTGGGTTTAGACATTACTTCGGTGATCCTTAATCGTTTCAAAATGGTCGCAACATACCTTTTGTTATTTCTTTCTATTGAAAGAATCATACGAACGATTGATTCCCCTGTAATACACTTTTGATCAAAATAGTTTTACCAATTCCGGCAAATTTTACTTTGTTTTTTTTTATTCGAAACTTGTTGGAATTTGAACCTTTGGATTTCTATATCGAAGATATACTTACGAAGTTGTTCCAACTTATTGATTGGCACTAACCCTAGATCCTTCCCCTTGATAAATGAATCAATACTTTATACTCGAGCTACATCATGTACTATTTACAACCCCCAATTTTGGGGGGTCCTAGTAGAACAGAACAAACTATGTCGAGCCAAGAGCATCTTCATTGATATATAAAATGGTGGATGCAAGAATCCACAGCCGATCATGTCTTTCAAGTCGCACGTTGCTTTCTACCACATCGTTTCAAACGAAGTTTTACCATAACATTCCTCTAATTTTGAACCGGTATGGAATTGATTCAATATGGAATCCGGAATAGTCATTGGCTCAATCGGTACGCTCAATCGGTACACAGCAGTCCATACTTTTATATTTATATATATATAAATTATATATATAAATAGATATTTATATCTATATTTTGATTTTGATATATATTTTGATATCTATATTATAGATATTTTGATATATATATGGATGGATAGGTATTCATCTAGAGAAGGCCCCACAAGCAAAGACAAAGATTCAATCTTACCCCATATTCGACCGTATGAATGAAACACATTTCTAAAAAAGACGAATAAACGAATTACTTAACACTTCTTTACATCTACATCTTCAACAGATTGTTCGGGACAATCAATCATGAAGGATCCAACTCTTTCTCGAACAACTAAATTAAAGAAAGGTCTTTAATTAGATTCTCAATACTCAATACCGGAACAAAATAAGTCATTAGCCAAATAAGCTATTCCAATGACTCGGAAAAGTCGCAAATGAATCGATTATAGACTAGGTTCATCAATCTCGCGCTTCTTCAAGTATCTAAGGATTGATAAAGGAATCATGAAAAAAGGTTTCAAGAATTTCCTACTTCGACATCATAATTTCCTACTTCGACATCATTATCATTAATGGAAATAAGTTTTCCTGTAATGACTAAATTTGATCATCATAAGACATAAGAGAAATCCATGTTCCTTTTCCAATTGAATCATTAATGATTTAAAGCAGGTAGATGGATCGAGAAACAAATTCAATTTATTTGTTTTCATGGGGATGGGATGGATGGAAAAAAGCTCTCATGTAAGATAAGATTAAGGTTGTTATTCTTCCATCTGATTGATAAAACCAGAACCGTAGGAGTATGATCTTTCCGTATCCATCAGATACACAGAACAATTGTCAACGGGAGTAATCATAGATATTTAAGGTAAGGTATCAAAGATCTTTTTCACCGCAGCCGAAATACCGGTATCACTGAAATAGAACAAACAATAACAATACATGTAGGCATGGTTCATTTTATACAGATTTTGCTTTACTTTAGGTTTAGTAACCCTTCCATAAATTCTATCAAGTCAAAAGTAAAGTGAATGGAATATATGAATCTTCCTCCCAATCACTACATTGACTTCCAATTATTTATTGTAGCCAGATGCAAAAAAAAAAAAAGCAATTAGGCTCAAAGAAAAAAAATCTGTTCCATATTGCACTTTATTGTTTATTAATGAGATCCGGACGACACAGATATTGAAAAATTGATACCTTCCATTGCCGATTAACTCGAATTCTATGGGGATCATGAATCATACCCCAAGACAATCAAATAATAAAAGATCCTCTTGCGGTATGTTATATTATCTTGTATAGGTACAAAGCAAAATGGGTCCAGATCAATTCGTTGTTCTTAATTTTGATTTTACCCCACCCACACCCAGTCTTAAGAACTTTAATCCCAGTGATGTAATTAGTCCCAAGAACTCCCTCCTGTTTAGGATTCAGGATCCACATAGAATTAGTCATTTTGACTAACATGTTTAGTTTCGAAAAAATAGAGATCTTATCTTTCGCATTTCAACTTAGAATGCATCATGTGAGAATCAAAATATAATAGATGGGCATAAAGTTTCTATAAGTGACTAACTTACCCCAATATGAATATGAGTAGAGCGGGACGGGCATACACTGAACGGCCCATCCCATTTTTTTTTTAATTCAACTTTGATCTATGTTCCCATCCTACCTAATATCAAAAAGGTAAAAGATGTTTATTTCCATCCGCAATTTATACTCGATTCTTTTTCTTACAATTGGAAATCGAAAGGAATCTATGATTCATAGAAGAATCATTAGAACTCAGAAAGAAAAATTGGATCATATTGTATCCAACCTTATACCTTATACTCTTAAACAGAAGATTGTTAAAGAGAACAATCTTTGTTTTGATAGAAGCGGTCTGGGACGGAAGGATTCGAACCTCCGAGTAACGGGACCAAAACCCGCTGCCTTACCACTTGGCCACGCCCCATTTAGATTTCAATTCGACACTAATAAACACTAATATTGTTATTGGTTATTCGTCAATTCCAGCCCAAATATCTATGGAATAGGTTGTTGCTAGGATTCTATACGTGTAAATGTAGAATGAAAATGAATTCATTGATCATTCCATATAAGTCAATTAAGATATTGTATGAAAGTATGATTCCTTCTATTCTCATTTGAGAATTGAAGGATTTTTGATTGGGGGAAGTTCAAAGAAAAAGAAAGAAGGATTTTTTGTCTTCTCTTCTTTCTTAATTTTTCCCTTATATCAATAACTCAATAAAAATGAAATTATCTCCAAGAACGAAATATTTCTTATGCTTAATATCTTTAGTTTGATCTGTATCTGTCTTAATTCTGCCCTTCATTCGAGTAGCTTTTTCTTCGCCAAATTGCCCGAAGCTTATGCTTTTTTCAATCCAATCGTAGATTTTATGCCAGTCATACCTGTGCTCTTTTTTCTCTTAGCCCTTGTTTGGCAAGCTGCTGTAAGTTTTCGATGAGATCTTTAATACTGTCCTAGAAACATTCATATTCATGATTTATTCGATAAAATAAATTCAACTCTAACATAACAATTGATAAGATCAGATAAGTCTTACATTATGAACCCTCGATTCAAAGATTGAAATTCTTTTGCTTTTTGATAGCCGCGATGAATCTGGATCACCTAATTTCCGCATTATGCCCTTCCAGTTCCAGGGGTCAAAGACCCCATTATGGTACCCCATAATACCTAATTGGGGTATGACAAGATAATTTTGGTAACAAAGGAATTCCTGCAAATTCCTTTCTTTTCTAGAAACCACTTTTTCATTTCTTTTCTTGGTGTCAAGGATATGTGGTACAAAAATAGAGAATCTATTCCCTTATTTCCTTTGCAAAAAACAAAAAAAAAAATGATCTTGGAGATTGTGCAATGCTTACTCTCAAACTCTTCGTTTACACAGTAGTGATATTCTTTGTTTCTCTCTTCATCTTCGGATTCCTATCTAATGATCCAGGACGTAATCCTGGACGTGAGGAATAAAAAAATCAGAGATTTTTCATTATTTCCTTGCTTGATTTCTGCATTTTCCTATGCTTTTCTCTATTCCAGACATTTAACTATGATAAAGGACTTGATATTTTTTCGAATTCGAAAGATAAATCTCAAGTGATCCGAGGGAACGGAGAAAGAGGGATTCGAACCCTCGGTACGAACAGCTCGTACAACGGATTAGCAATCCGTCGCTTTAGTCCACTCAGCCATCTCTCCCAATTACAAAAAGATAATTCATATGCGACGCCTGAAGTAAATATTGATCAAAGTCTTTCTTTATCTTTATTTATTTATTTTATACATTTATTTATACTTACTATATTATACTTACTATATATATACGAATTATCTTTATTTATTTATTTTATACATTTATTTATACTTACTATATTATACTTACTATATATATACGAATTTTATCCGCAATTCAATTTGGATAACGATTCGAAACAGATATCTCCAATAGAAAGAGTACGTCTTTGATTTCGTCCGAAGGGTTCTTTTATTCCCCCGGCCTGGCCAGTACAGTACCTAGCCAGGCCGTTCCTTCTTTTGTTCCAATGAATCATGGATCAAATTATTTTTCTGATTTGAAAACCAAATTGTTATTGAAGCAGCAACAAGAGCAAGAAGGACTATTTCCATTCCTATGATAGGAGTTTCATTTCTTATTATTTTTTCTTTTTCCTTTTCTCGATTTCCCTACTGGAATAAAAAAACATACATATTCTATTTCTATTAGAACTCATTTATTTCTTCAAGGGACAAGCTTTGTTTGAACATTTGAGTCCACAAACACAAACAAAATGAATACTATGATTTTTTACTAGATCTAATTGACCCCAATTCAGAAGATCGGACAGGTGAATGAATAGGGAAGAAAGGAATAGCTTCGAAAAAAGATAAGACTCAAATTAAAACTCTCCTTCTTTATTTTTATTTTTTTGAGAAAATCGTTTCTTTGCTTGAAAGACTCGAGGAAGAAGTTGAAAAAAAAA
>NW_027519859.1:25000-31149 GCF_043159265.1 Tasmannia lanceolata | reverse complement strand
TCTCCCATAATGATATCTATACTACCTAGTATCGTCATGATATCAGCCAATTTCATTCTTTTAACTAGCTGAGGAATAATTTGCAAATTTATGAAACCCGTGGACGAATTTTCCATCTCCAGGGAAAAACACTATTATCTCCTATCAGAAAAATTCCTAATTCTCCTTTTGGGGCTTCTACTCTCACATAAAGTTCTTGTTTTAACAATTCAAAGTGGGAGAAGGTTTTTTACTAATGAATCGGTATTCAAAATCGTTCCATTCAGAATCCTTTGCTCTATCAAGCGTCGTACTTCTAAATTCTCATAGGGTCCCCCCGGAATCCTTCCAGAGCCTGTTGAAGAATTTTTATAGATTCCGTCATTTCACTGATTCGTACTAAATAACGAGCTAATGAGTCTCCTTCTTTTTGCCATTGGACTTCCCAATCGAATTCATCGTAACACTCATAATGATCAACTTTACGAAGATCCCATTGGATTCCGGAAGCTCGTAGCATTGGTCCCGATAAACCCCAATTTATTGCTTCCTCTCCACCAATAATGCCCACTCCTTCAACTCGTTCCAAAAAAATAGGATTCCGCGTAATAAGCTTTTGATATTCAACAACTCCTGTTAAAGAATAATCGCAGAAATCCAAACATTTATCTATCCATCCGTGAGGTAGATCAGCAGCTACTCCTCCGATACGGAAATAATTATGCATCATTCGCATACCTGTGGCAGCTTCGAATAGATCATATAGCAATTCTCTCTCTCGGAAAATATAGAAGAAAGGAGTCTGTGCACCGATATCTGCCATAAAAGGCCCAAGCCATAACAAATGAGAAGCTATACGACTTAGCTCCAGCATAATAACTCTGATATAACTGGCTCTTTTAGGTACTTGAATATTTCCCAATTGTTCGGGGGCATTTACCGTTATTGCCTCTGTGAACATAGTAGCTAAATAATCCCAACGTGTTACATACGGCAGATATTGTATAATTGTTCGGTTTTCCGCAATTTTTTCCATTCCTCTGTGTAAATAACCCAATATAGGTTCACAGTCAATAACATCTTCACCATCTAGAGTAACAATGAGTCGAAGAACACCATGCATTGATGGGTGGTGAGGGCCCATATTGACTATCATGAGGTCTTTTTTTGTAGCCGGTACAGTCATATGCTTTCTTCCCCGATTCATTATTCCATGAATTGTTGAAAACGAAACAAAGTTCATCAAATTCAAGATCTAATAAACCAAAAAATTCAAATGAATCCTCAAATTAACCGATTTTTTGGCTCCCGAATATCCAACTGACCAATTAATTCCTTATAACGTACTCTATTTTTTTTTGACAAATAAGCCAGCAGCCGTTGACGTTTTCCCAGAATTTTTCGCAGACCTCTCTGAGATAAATAGTCTTTTCTGTGAAATTCAAAATGTGCAGTAAGTCTCCGTATCTTATTGGTGAAATTGAATACTTGAAATTCAACAGACCCTTTGTTTTTTTCTTTTTCTTCTTGCGGAATAACCGAGATAAATAAATTTTTACCATAAAAAAGAATAATTCTTCTCTCTTTTTTTTTTTCTTTCGTTCCCACAAATATGGATTTTACCGATCAGGAATAATAATAAAATGATAATGCCAGTCATTTCGATCTGGTACACACAATAATCTGGATTTATTCATATAATAACTTTTTCTATTTAAATTGAATTAATAAATCCAATTTAATTTGTAATTTGATTCGGATACAATACATAGAAAGGGATGGTACATTTCTGGACCCACGAAAGAGAATGATTTGGGTTTAAGAAGATTCTGTTGATTCATTCCTAGGTCCAATTGATACGTCATTGAATCAGTATCATGTGTCAGAATGTAATGTAACACAACGTGTGTGTACACCTGTCTGTCTTCATATATCGGCTATGATACATGATGTATATAAAATGTACCATTAACTAATTCTGAATCGTGGATACATATATATTCTTGACATACTGAAACGACTGCCATTATTCGTATCAAACCAATAGCGATTCATACAAGCTAAATCTTCTAATCGATAATTGGGCAAAGAAATAATTTGAATTGAATGAATTTATTTGTATCTGTATCAAGACACTTGTCCTCATCCAAAATTGCCCAGAGTTCTTTACGTTATTCTCATTGAAAAATACTGGATTTATATCCACAATATTCTCATTACTGAAATTGAAACACATTAAAATTCTCAATTTTCTACGACGTCTAGGAGATAGAATATTTTCAGGAACAAGAAAATCATAATGATTTTCATCTCCATTCATAAGCATCTTTCCATGTTGTGCAATAGATCCATTGAAAGAATTCTCATCAACATATTTTTTTTCTCGACGTTCTCGATTAGTTTGGTGTTTACTCTTATGGACCAATGAAATGCTATGGTTTGATACATAATAAATTGTCCATCCCGTTTTATAGACAGGCGGGCTGGTTCAATAATAAATATTCCCCTTTTTATCAATTCCGTAAGAGTGAGATCCTTCTGAATCAACATTACGTCCAGGCGCATTTCTCCTCTTTGAATAGAGGATATAGCAATTTCCCTTGGATTTATCAGTCTAAGCAGGAGGCAATATACCTTGATATTATTGATCATCTTTGATTCAAAGAATCGTCCCATCTCAATTGAAAAAGCAATATCTTTTTAGGAAGAACTCTAGTTCTGCTTCTCTGTTGCTCTTGTATTTTCTTTTCTTTCTCCTTTTTTTAATGTCTGATTCCGCGTAATCCTTTTCAACATATTTTTTTTTTTTTTGTGCATCTGATTCAAGATTCTCTTGGTTTCGTGCATCTGATCTAATATCCCCTTGCCCGGCTGTTCTTCTTCTTTTTCTTTATTTCGGTTCTCTAATTCAAGATATTCTTTTTGATTAGATGATATACGAAGATCTTTTTTTGATTTTCACTAATGTTTTTATTTTCACTAATGTTTTTATTTCCATGAAAATTAAAAGAAGTAATTTGATTGGTATGATCCATGGTTTCATTTTATATGTATCATAAAGTCGCACAAATTCTGGAAGAACCAAGATTCCAGATTCGATATGGGACGATATCGCATTTCTTCATTCATTCCCATCCAATCAAAAAAGTTTTTTTTTGATTGGGTGGTTGATTTCTTGATGAATCGTGAAATAAAAAAGATCTTTTTTATCAATTATTTCATAATCATTAATCCCATTCTTAGTATTTTTATTAATATTGGTCCCAGTATCCATATCGGTCCAGGTATCAATATCGATATTTTTTCTAAGACAAAAATGCAGAATTCTCCACTCAAAATATTTTCTATCCGGATTTTTACCCGTATCCATAATAGACTCTTCTTCTAGATAATCACTAATAGCTATATCCCCCCAGTACATAACATGATTCGGGTTTAGGTGTGTTGTCATTATAGGGAATCTCTCGGCCCCCATTTACTTTTAACGGGGATACATAAATATATGAGCTCTTCCTATCCTCATAATTAATATATTTACACGATAAAAGATCATATCTGTAGTGTTTTTTAAATTTTTCTTTTTGACTCGGCAATGAATTCACCGCGCAATCATTTTCTTTCTCGTAATAAATGAATTGGTCTTTTTCTTTTTCATATGAATCCCATTTTTTGGAATCTTTATTTTCAATCGTACGACGATGATTGACTCTAGTTCGCCATTTTTTCGATACTAATCTAGACCATCTATTCTGAGATAAATTGTATTGATAATGACGCTTTAACCAGTTTTTCCATTCATTCATTCTGGAATTCGAAAATTTCTTATGTCTTGGTTTGAAATCAAAAATTCCTCGTGTACCCAAATAGTCCTTTATTCTATGCTTAATAAAAGGAGATGCGCCATGATATTGAAGTACAGATATCAAGTGATACTTGTTAATAACTTCTTGGTTTTGTGATAATTTGTAAAATACATATGCTTGGGACAAGAAAGATAAGTTACAATAAATCTGTGAATTATTATTTCGAATATTCGAAATAGAAAGTGACTTTTGGATAGTCAAAATAAACTGAGTTGTATTTTGATTTGTTTCATCAATTCCTTCTTTATTTGTTTCATTATTGTAAATATATTTATCGATAAGATTTTTTGTTGATTCAAGGAAAAGTTGTGTATTAATCCTGGGAATGTTAATGGCACATAGAAAGATATCTATGTATATTCTTTCAATGAAATATTTTATAAAATATTGCGATTTACGTATTAATCGGGCACTTCTTTTTTTTGATCTCTGCCAAATATGTTATCTGTGATTCCGATCTTTCATCATCAAAACTTGTCTTGTTAGGACTAATATTTATATCTGTATCTGTAGTTAGAAATATTTTTTTCTTGTCTTTTTTTATTTTTTCTATTTGATTTTTGATTTTGGTTGTACTATCAGTCAGATCTTTCATTTTTTTTTCTGTCAGTGAATAATTTGTCCAATCCATGGATCTAATTTGAATAGTCGAGTCGTGAGTAATCTTATTACTGATTATGAAATCTTTTCCAGTTTCACTCGGTTGATAGCCTTTCCTCAACCCAAATAATAAAATTGAGTTCACTTTTGTAAGCTCTTTCATTATTCTTTTTTATAAATAGAACTATTTTGATAACCCATCTTATTTTTTCTTTTGAGACCTTTAGACAACATTTTGTTCTTTCTTTTAAAATTCTGAAAACTCGAAAATATTTTTTTTGAACTTTTCTCGTTTTTTTTTCGAGTTCTTTAAAAATGGGTTCAAAAAAGAAGGTTCTTTTCGTGGAGAACCAAAAGGTAATTCAGTTTCCATTCCCCAGACCGTTAAAAAACAAAAATTTTCTATTTTTCCTTTGTTTTTCATTGGATCTCTATGATGAAATTGTAGTTTAGATCCCCGCCAAGGTTTCAGACAGAAAGGAAATAAGATCTTTATCTGAATCCCATCTGTTAACCAGTTTTTCGGAAATTCTGTTTCTGATAATTGAACACCATTATAGGTGCATTTAACATGCATTTCTTTATTCCACTCCTTCAAATCCTCGTACCACTCGGGAAATTGAAATAATAACATACGGCCAAGATTTTTAGCTATTATCAATGAAGGCAATATGATGTATTTTCTAAGAATCGATTGGGTTACTAACATAGAACCTCTTATTGCTTGAGCAAATATAATAGTATCCCAAGTTTCTGATATTGCTATCCGTTCATTCTCCTCTTTTTGCTCTTTCTTTTTTTTCTCTTTTTCTTTTGCCTCTTCCTCCTCAGAATCTGAGGTTTTGAGTTGCGGATCCTTTCCTATCCAATTCCTAAAAAGTGGATTAATCATTCCAGAGATATCAAAAGAGAAAAAAAATGTTTTGTCTATTCTGTCCAAAAAAAGCGGGGAATGCACATTTGTTTGAAACATTTCCCAAGTCACTGTTTTACGTCTTTGAGCGCGCATGGATCCTTTGATTAGATCCCGACGAAAATCCGATTGTTGTGAGTAACGTATCAAAGCCACTTCTTCCGCTTGATCACTATCATTATTAGTATTAGTACTAGTATGAGTATTGATATTCTGATCGTTATCAGTATAAATTACCACACGTTTGGCTTTTCTTGAACGAATACCAGGATCCTCCGTCGATCCTTCCTCATTTTCCGCCTCTTGTTCTTTCAAATCGTCGGTCAATTTATATGACCATCGAGGAACCTTTTTACCGATTTCCTTTATTCCAATGGATTTATTTCTAATAGTTTGATCGTTTGGATCAGTTTTAACTGCATCGAATAGAAATTTCAAACGTTTCATTTTATTTTCTGAGTCAAGTCTTCTTTGTTCGTCCAATAAAGTAAGTCCTTTCAAATTCAAACTAGGTCTTGATTCTTCAGCTAATTCACTGATTGAGTTCAAGGAATGATCAATGTCTGGCGATACTAATTCTTCATTAAATGCATCCATTTTATCTTCAAATTCTTGGTAATCAGAAAGATTGGGGAGGATACCATGAATCCTATTTATCCAAACCATTCCTATGGAATCCTCTGTCGAAATGATTGAATCATCCACGATTGGACGTGAATATCCTTTTTTTATTGTTCCACGATATGGTCCATTTAAAAAAGGATCATACACTCTAGGCAAGCATTCTTGTTCAT
>NW_027519859.1:0-2500 GCF_043159265.1 Tasmannia lanceolata | reverse complement strand
CCCTTATGATACACCAGATCCGGCTCGGTTATTGATAGAGTGAATAGATCCGCCATTTCTTGAAATCTCTCTTCTGATTCAAAATCGTGGTGTAACGTGTATCCCCCTTTGTTCCGGTCATGGAATAGATGAAATAAATCAAAAAATGGATTTTTGTTCAAGAATGAAATCTTATTGGAACTGTCCATATCCGGTTCATCCTTCGGAACCATAGCACATCCCGGATCTAATGAAATAGGATGAATTGAGACGGTATTTTGTAAATACGTAATTATCTTGAATATATCAACCATTTCTTTATTTTCCGATCGCCTGGATCGGACAAAAGAAACATCTTGTTGTTTCTTCAACAATTTCTGATCTCTAGTGGACCTCTCAGTAGGATTCGAACCCAGATTAAGTTCTGACCCTCTGTCAGAGAAAAAAGAACGAATTGATCTTGTAGGATTCCCAAGAAATTCGTCGATTTCTTCCGGAAGCAGATGATTATTCATCTGCTTCTCACGTTCCGTGAATAGCCGGGACATTGAGGAATATCCAGAAAGGCATTTCGGGAATCGATCTGATTCTATCTCTGTTCGTTCCGTTTGAAGAAAGGAAGGATCCCAAAGAATCGATCTTTCTTTTAGTTGCTGAATCTCTGTTTGATTGATCAATGTGTGATATTCCGAATCCTCATTACTAATGGAATCGAAATGATCTCTGGATTGATCAGAAGATCCTTTCAATTGGCTAGAATCCGTTACTTGAACGAAAATAGATCTTGTGGAATCATATTGAATATTTGACGATACATTCTGTACCTTGCTAAAAAACCGATCCTTGTTTACCAACCACACATTGTCTAACCAAATCAAATTCTCTCTCGATACCTTCCTCAAAAAATCCGATTCGTGCTGATTCTTCCCCCAACTAACGAAGAGATCTTGGCGGAATTGCCACATATGAAATTGAGCACAATTTTGTAAAGAAATACCCCACTTGTTTCTCGAGAAGAGATGGGAAACATGCTCAATATCATTTGATTGAATAGTTGCCTCAGCTCCTTGTTGTTTGAAGAAACCCTCCACTTCAATTGGTCTTTTTTCACGAAAAGCAGACATGAGATAACAAATCAAGTGTTTCACTAAGATTTCGAATAGCTGTCCCGAATTCAAGTTGATTATGTTTCGCTTCTTCCTCGGAGAAAGACGATCAAAGAATTCCCGATCATGGTCCTTGCGGATCGGATCATCCGTATAGGATACAAAAAGAAACTCCAGATATTTTATATCTTTCTCTCTGAATGAGATCTCAATTTCAGCTACGGTTTCATTAGATATCTTACAACTAGAATCCCTCTTTTTTACGATCCGGTTCCTCCACCACCGCGAACCCCAGTTAGATTCAGGCATGATACACTTTTGAGTTATTGGGAGAACCCAAGTACTCTCTTTCGGATCCATGAAACAACTCTCAGAGATCTTTTTCCCTTTTGGAAGATACAGGAGCGAAACAATCAACCTATTGATATTGGAAGACCAAAAAGATTCTTCCAATGTATCATTTCTGGGTCCAATGGAATTCATAGGTATAGGAAGAATAGGTATAGGAAGAAGCCCCATCAAATAGAGATTTTTTCTTTCGACCATATTTCGATTGTTAATACGATATATAAGGACCGCTACTACAAGCAGTACTACACCTTTGATCGTGAAATATCGATTGCTTGTTGAACCCTGTGAATCACGTGAAAGTAGGATACTCCAAATTCGGGGGTCAAAGAGTTTCATAAAACGTTCTTGGTGGAAAAAAATGTGAGTGAAAGATCCCACTGAATCGAATTTGGTCCATGAATCTAAGAAATAGTGAGAATTCTTGATCTCTCTCAATATCTCTCTCAATTCGAAGATCCAGGATTTGAATTGATGTCGTTTCATCGATTCCTGTTCCATCGATTCCTCCTAAAGATTTCATTTCAACTGGAATTTGGATCTCTCTCAATATCTCTCTCAATATCTCTCTCAATTCGAAGATCCAGGATTTGAATTGATGTCGTTTCATCGATTCCTGTTCCATTGATTCCTCCTAAAGATTTCATTTCAATTGGAATTTGGTTATTCGCGGTGTACGATGATCCTTGTTAAGCATCCATGGCTGAATGGTTAAAGCGCCCAACTCATAATTGGCAAATTCGTAGGTTCAATTCCTGCTGGATGCACGACAATGGGAACGTTCAATAAGTCTATTGGAATTGGCTCTGTATCAATGGAATCTCATCATCCATACATAACGAATTGGTATGGTATATTCATACCATAACATATGAAGAGTAAGAACTAGAATTCTTATCGATACTGGAACTCATAGGGAAGAAAATGGATTTATGGATGGAATCAAATATGCAGTCTTTACAGAAAAAAGTATTCGGTTATTGGGGAACAATCAATATACTTCTAATGTCGAATCAGGATCAACTAGGACAGAAATAAAGCATTGGGTCGAACTCTTCTTTGGTGTC
>NW_027519858.1:37500-82451 GCF_043159265.1 Tasmannia lanceolata | reverse complement strand
AAATGAAACTCTGTCTTACCTTGGCAATGCCATGGGGGCGGGGAAAGGTTCGGGAGGAGAATCTAAGTAAGTACCGGGAGATCTGTGGGGTATAACTGAACAACCCCAAGATGCCTCGGGGATAAATTCAACGACCAGATCTAATACGACTGAGATTGATCTCACACCCACCCGTGCACAAGGAATATCTCTTCTAAGGCCCCTACTCTCGATTCATTGGATTCACTTCCTTTTCCTTCCCTGGAGGTGTAGTACGTTGGGGCTATGTCTCTGTGCTGCTGTTCTGTCCTGTCAACTAGCGAGTCATCTTAGCGTTCCCCGTACACTTTATTCCACGCTTCGCTTCCTCCTCGCAGTTTCCGGTCGTTTGCTGTGCAGTTCCGTAGTCGGCTCCCTCCCGTCTCTGCTTGTGTTGTGTAGTATGACGTCCACGTCGTGTTTGACTCTCGTTCCTTAACTCGTCCCTTCGCGTAGCCCACGGAGCGGTGCTGTGATAGTCCAACTCTGCTTTCTTCTTCTAGCTTCCGTAGCAGGAGCGGTTCGTAGGTTAGCTCGTTAGTAAAGCAAGGAAATCCTACTGGCGGTAGCGGTTGTACCTTTGACCTATATCTAGCCGCTTCTTTGATCATCGCATGTGAATAGTGTTGATTGGTCACCCAAGGACACGCTCAAGCGGTAGATCAGATAAATAGAAAGGAAACCTAAGTTTGATCTTTTATAGGAAACCGGCACCGAAGAGAGCGATGCGAACAGTTCAAGGAGTCGAAGATCAATCCCTCTTTCCGTTACAGGCGAAGTTTACTTCTAGTTTCAGCTCTAGTTCCAGCAGGGTAGCAGGCTCAAGCGTACGATCAAAGAGAAGGTTCTTTCTCGGGTGATAGGCACAGTTCCAGCTGGTTGCACCGTTGACTTCTAGGCGCAGGTGCTGTGAGAGTGTTGTTAAGCCTAAAGAAGGAACAAATAACGTGCCAAACGTTGGTTGTAGGGGCGGCTTATGCATGAAAGGCAGACTTTCTTAGGAACCGAAAAGGCGATGGTCAGGTCGTGAGAAAGTGATGAGATATATCAGGCCTCCCTACAATGCTGCGATAAAGAGAAGGATCTGACATCAAGTTGCCATCATGTTGAAGTAATATAGGTTTGCTTCCATAGGGGTCCCGACCGGTGTCGACCATATTAGCGCGAGAAAGACATGGCATACTTAATTGTTTGAAAGAGAAAGATTCCATGCGCTGCTCAATCTTTGGGGCGGAAAAAATACCTAGAAAAGAGTTTCGCTCGCCGAGATCTTTCATAGCAAACTGAGATCCAAGAGTCTCAAGAAAATGTTGAAGCATAGCAGAGTGACTCCCTGTTTGGATAATATCATCTACATATATAAGGAGAACAATAGTGCCATGTTACGAGTGTCACGTAAACATGGAAGGGTCGGCCTGGCTATGTGTAAACCCTGTGGTTAGGAGGGACGAACTGAAGCTCTGGAACCACGCTCGAGGGGCTTGCTTGAGTCCAACTAACGCTTTGGAGAGCTTAGCTTGCAGACATAGTCTGGATGAGCGGGGTCTTCATATCCTGGAGGCTGCGACATATAAACTTCTTCGGCTAGAGTACCATGCAGCAAGAAGGCATTCTTGACATCGAGTTGTCGAATCTCCCATTTACGAGAGAGAGCCACTGATAGAACAGCACGAATGTAGGCTGGACTAAACGTCTCATCGAAATCAACGCCATGTCGTTGATTTTAGCCTTTGGCAACTAGCCGGGCCAACTAACGCTCGATATCACCATTAGAACGAGATTGAATTTGATATACCCAACGACTACCAACAACGTTCATACCAGGAGAACGAGGGACAAGAGTCCAAGTACGATTGCTATGAAGTGCATCAATCTCATCTTGCATGGCGGCAACCAAAAGGGGATCTTTAGCAGCGGCGGTAAATGTAGTAGGCTTGGCTGTCTGATGTAATACTGAGTTGAAGACCTGATGAGAAGGCGAGTTGGCCGGTGAAATAAGCGAGCTAACCGGATGTCGAGTGGTTGAATGACGATGTGCCAGGGCAGAGAGTTTCGCATAAGCCGCATCCAAATATGATTGATTAGGCTCTTTCGGACTCGTGATGAGCGTCGGAGTGGGGTTATCTGCACCCCTTCCTCTCCAATATCGTCCAACTGTGATGGCGGTTCGGAGGCAGGGACCACATCAACGGCAGAAGAGAGTGGAAGTCTCTCATCCCTAGCTGTAGTAGCAGTAGTAGTTGTAGCGTGCTCATCGGTAGGCGATAGTGCATGCAGTCGAGAGATGCGGATCACAGGAGTGATTGGCCAGCCTTGCCTCTCCTGCCGCTGCTCGGGTTCCCTCCGTCACTGATCTTACTGCACCTTACGTTCTTTTTTTTCCCTCCCCGCTTCTGACTACCGGACTACTACTGATGCTTTTCTTACAGCTGCTAGCGGAACCGCTTACCGCTGTTCATTCCCTCACCGCTACAACTGGTTGCTTACCTTTCACTACCGCTTATTCCCGCTCTGGGTAAATTCAAAGTCTACCGCTGCCGACTGAAAGCTGCTTGCTGGTCTCATTCGGCCTGCTCTCTTTCCACCGAACTGGAGCTCCTGTAACCATTCTTCTTCCTATTGTTCGACTACTGCTTCCCGCAGCCTACTCTCTTCTCCGCTCTACTGAAGAAAGCGCAAGGGGCCCACTTCCCACTCCCCTTGCCCCTGTTCCATTGCTGAAACAGGGCCTCCCCTTTCCACGATGGAATTTCTTCGACCGAGAAGAGTACCTCTGTTTGGATAAAGGATGAGCAATGTACTGCTAAAAATGAACCACTGAAACCAGCAAGAAAACGGATGCGCTAACAGCAAGAAAACGCCCCTATCTATTTAAAGGCGTTCACTACCGCGCAACGGCTTTCGCGCTAGGCGCAATTTCACGGAGTTGCTTGTTCCTTACTGATAGGGGTTTTCGGAGCTGGTTTGAGAGGTATCTTTCCCTTTGAGTCGGCTAGATCGGTTGTTTGGCTAGATCGTTTTTTTCTGTCCCTTCCCATTGGCTAGAGCAGTTCCGAATCTGTCAACCGGAACCATAGCTTGCACCGCCTACTGAGAAGGGATAGTTTATTAGAAGCCGGGGATGGAATACAACCTAGGCTAGGGACGGAGAGATTACCTAATCATCGAAGAGACTTGTACTAGTAATGGAAAAGCAAGAGAACCATGACTAGTCCATCTATCCATCTATTGGGGGGAGATTTGCCATTTAATAGAAACTATTAGGCGACGCTATTTTCACTAATAAGTCTCTTTTGAAAGGTCCCATTTTTCTGTTCGATACATATGGAAAAACGACTCAAGCTATTCCAGGAAGGGAGGGTGTTTCGAAAGTTGCCATTTTTCTGTTCCACATATATGGAAAAGCGACTCAAGCTATTTCCACCAATGAGCATCGAATCAAAGTTGCCATTTTTCATCAACCCCCTCAACCCGTTAGGGTGTGAGTGGACTTTGGTCCCGTAGAATTGAACGTCGACCGAAGTTTATAGCTAATATTTCCTTAATTTCTCCATCGGGCCCTTTCTATCTATCTAGGAATCTATCAGCTGTCTAGTAGGCCCTCTACTCTTATTGGTTGATAGTAGCCTTCCGAATAAACCAAACCTTGAATCTGATACTGATAGAATTGAGGAGGCCCTGGCTAGCCTCAATATCTACTATTCACTCCAATCTTTCCAACGGGTTAGCCCATTCAATCTATTCCCTCCCTCTCCCTGGCTCAATCGATTCAGTCTTGCCTGCGAGGGCCGTCTTTCCCCCCTATCCATTCCCTATCCATCCATAGGCTGTCTCGTCTTGCCT
Source organism: Tasmannia lanceolata (assembly GCF_043159265.1). Lineage (NCBI taxonomy): Eukaryota > Viridiplantae > Streptophyta > Magnoliopsida > Canellales > Winteraceae > Tasmannia > Tasmannia lanceolata. The sequence goes on along the minus strand of NW_027519858.1, from coordinate 78,590 downwards.
ACCAGGGCCCTACTATCACAATGAGGGGGTTGGCCCTTCAAATAAACCTTCCCATTCAATCAGCCTCCCAATACTAATATCTCTTTAGTCTCGGGAGAGAGAGGGAATCGAATCTACTACCCTTCTCTTTAAGAGCTTCATCTAACACCACGAGTTTGACGCCTTAAATAATAATAGTAGGGGCGGTCATTCGATGGATAGATAGCTGGGTCGAAGCTTGAGATTGGATCACACCCGTGGTCTTAGGGGGTTGATGCTCAAGAGCTGGGACGAATTATGGGATAAGTGATAGTGATTGAACGAATCGACAATCGAATTAGTCGAGCATAGAGAGAGAGTAGAGTACCTAAGAGAGAGAGGAGTCACCTAGGTGCTACTTGTCTGTTGGCTGGTATCGATCGAATCCGGAGTCCAAAGAGAAGCTTTATTCCCACCCCATGGGAAATGTACTTTGACGGTGCCTCCCGAATGAATGGACGAAAAGAACAGTCCTCAGGTGTCGGCATTATTTTCATCACACCAGAAGGGCATCTTATCCCGCATTCGTTCGCTCTCCTCGAACCGTGTTCCAACAACGTTGCGGAGTATCAAGCGCTGATTATGGGAATGGAGTTGGCTCGGGAGTTGGCAATCCGAAGACTCTTCCTCAGGGGCGATTCCCTCCTTCTTGTAAACAAAATGAACAATGTCTATGAAGTGAGAAAGCCCGACCTTGTACCTTATCACCGGAGCGGAGGGAAAAAAGTTTGGCACATGCGTTCACGTACTTCAACATAGAACATGTGCCGAGGGGAAAGAACGCCCGAGCCGATGCACTAGCATGGTTAGCAGCTTCCATGACACCGTCAGACGGTGAACCCATAAATCTCACACAGTCTTCGAAAGGAGAATCCTACCACCGCGTCACACTTATGAAGCCCTTGCGGAATGCAATCAAGTTCGGTTCGAATAACGGTTGACGAAGTGGGAATTCAAGATTGGAGATATCCTTTCATCGACTTTATCCAATACGGGATACTACCAGATGACCCGAAAGAAAAGGTAAGTATCCGAAGACGTGCTCCGAGGTTCCATTACGACCCTCAAACGAAAACGTTGTATCGGAAATCCTACGATGGAGTGCTCCTGCGGTGTCTGTCGGACCAAGAAGCAGAGAAGGTCATTCAAGAGACCCATAACGGCATTTGTGGTGCTCATCAGCCAAGGACAAAAATTTCAAGACAGAATCCGGAGATTGGGTTACTATTGGCCCTCCATGATCAAGGATTGCATCGACTATGCCCGCCGGTGCGATGCCCGCCAGTTTCATGGTGACTACATCCACCAGGCCCCAGAACCATTGCATCCAACCGTGCCATCATGGTCGTTTGAAGCCTGGGGGATGGACGTCATTGGGTCCCATCAAACCTCCCTCTCTCCCTTACGCTGTGCTACCTCTCGCTGCCTGCCTTCCTTCGTTGCTTCACTCTCCTCCGCTCTACCTCGCACTGATCTTCCTCCGCTGCTCTTGCTTCCTTCACTTACTGCCTTAGAAAGGAACAAGCTTAATTGAGGCACCTACAACCTTGCATTGTCGCTCTGCTCTTTGCTCGCTGTCTGGGAGCTCCACTCATCACCCCTATCACTCGACAACCCAACCTTTTAATTCATTACAGTAATGTAATGTGATTCCATGTCTCTGATGATTCGGCAGGAGGAAAGAGGCAAGGCTTTGACAGATCCGCTGAAGAAGGATCGGGGTTAGAACTAGTCTGAAGCTTGTCAAAAGGCTTTTGACGGTTTGAAGATGGCGATGGTGATTGAGCCGGTGCTGAAGTTGCCTGAGTTTGATAAGCCATTTTCGGTTTCACTTTCTTCTGATTCCCCTCGTTCTCTCACTTCTTCAGGAGCTTCTTCAGCAAGGGTGGGAAAAGGAGATAGCCATCTATCTGTCTCTCATGAGGGTTCAGAGCCTGGTCGAACAACAATAACTCACGATGAGCCTTCCGAGGTCTGTTGGGGCATCTGTTTCTGTGCCGGGATCGAGGCGGATCGACTATCCTCCCTATGAATTAATATTCGTTTATCCAAGCATTTGCCGAATTGGTAAGGCGATGAGCATGAATTCGTGGAAATGGCAAAAAAAAAAGAAGTAATGGAAACTATGAGACAAGTGGGTTGCGTCGCATGGTAAAGAATGGGCTATGACTATCTTAGTAAATGATGATGAGGGTATAAGACTTCAATAACAAATGTCGGGTAGAAAGGCTGATTTATGAGGAACTGGGGCTCATCCCGCATGTGTATATGTTCATTGCTGAGTGGCCAAAACCCGGAACAAGAGTTTCATTCGAGCTTCGGGATGGATTGTGGAAGGAATAACGAGAAGCTATTCGGGGAGGTATGGGAGGCAGTGACTGGGAACCACCGGGAAGCCAGACGATAAGCTGAAAGCACTGGGATGTAGTCACCATTACATCCTTCTCGAGATTAATCATGCCTACTTGTGCCTTTCCCCTCCCGAAAAAATCTGTCATGATTGTTCAGAGTGTCGTGAAATCACGGATCATTGTATATAAAGTTATTTCATTCGTTATGTTCTCAGTTAGAGCCAGTTGAGGCATTATTGATTGAGGCAACGCCTATAATGAATAGGAATTTGCCATTGACTTCACATGATCACATATTAGCTCGATTTTGCTTTTCCACGGATCCACAGCCAATGAATGGTTATTATCTCCTAGGGCTCGGATTCGCCCCGATCAGCATGAAACTTGACTACACGGATTCGGTTCGGTCGCAGGAGCGAAGCCACGACCACCTCATGACGTGACGCACGACGTAGTGGAGGAGTCGATGACCCTTTAGGGAAACAGATGTGATCCATGGTTCTCCAGTCCTTGACAGGCCGGGTCAGACTCAACCCAAAGAAGTGTGTATTTGAGCTGTTGTTTAGCTCTATAGTCTAACGAAGGAGTATAGAGGTAGATCCAGATCAAGTCAAAGCTCTTTCGAATTTAGATTCTTTGCGATTGAGAAAGAAGTCTTCAAGGCCTCCCTCACCTCTCGATCCTTACCTATCTTTCTCCATGAAGTGAGGCCAATATATCAGACCAATCATCAAGCTCAGTACGACTAGCATAAGTACGACTATGGGTTTGGTCGGTAGGGCGTGGTTGGTTCCGAGCTACGGGCATAACTGGCTTAGGCATAACTTTCGCTTGACATCTATGCCAGAGCGAGGACTTCATTGCATTGCATTGATTGAGTGAAAAGGGTGAAAGGTTCAAATTTGCCGTTCAAGCACGAATTGAAGCAGTTCCACTTCCCCTTATGGAGTTGGTATTTGTTGGTAAGAGAACCGAGCCCGGTTTTAGAACCAAAACCAGCAACTGGTACAGAGATGGTACAAGCATACAAGCCAGTTCGAGAGCAAGAGTCAGGAGTTCAACTGGGTCGAGATGCAGGGGCGCATCACCAGCAGAGATCGAGCTAATTATAGTTGAATCATCATCAGTGGCAGAGGTATGGGGGAGGCAGGAGTTTGAGTTTACCCAGCGTTACCACATAACAAGGGTACCCTTTTCTCGACCCAGCCATTGAAGAAGCTTTTGTTTAGTCAGGACGTCGTTCCCTTCCCTTGTGGTGGTTTTTCAACCCGTTGCTTCGACTTGGTAAATTGCATCTGGATCCGCTCAAACTCCGACAGACACCGCATTATCTGCATCACCTGTTCTAGGCATATAGTATGTTCCAGAGCCGCGACTAAGGGCGCGGAGTTACAAGCAACTATTGAAAGATAGTGCCCGATTTCTATATCCTGCCTGCGAATCGAAGCTGTCATCTCTCTAGCTCATGGATGAATCACCCGCCAGAAAGGAATAGCCGGAATAGCCCTGGACCTCATTAGCCAAGTTGGAAATGGAAGTGGTTGGCTTGCTACGACTAGCCGGAATAGAATGAAGGAATGATTCAATCTCCCACCATTTCAGACCAAGCCTCCTTTTCTGCCTTTCTATCTATACTTCCCATCCCAGCAGCAGTAGAGGCTCTTGATCCCGTTGGTTGAGCGAGCGAGTATTCCTCCCCAGAGCGATCCCCTATTGCTCATTCAGACCTATCACCCGCCTCAGCAGGGATGAGAGACTACCCCACCCCAACCACTCTGATGGATGCCTTACCCGATTCGGATTGAGGGACCGGCGTTCCTCTCCAACCCTTATTCATTCTATAGGGCGAGTCCCTAAAGGGACTAGCAGTCGAGTAACAAGCTCGATCTGGATCCGAAATGGACTATGGATCTCGATCTATTGGTCTATGCGGGATTCGCCCCCCGAACATCTTTCTCCAGTCTCAGTTCTGGCCCATCTCAGTTAGGGCAGATCCCTTTCAGCCTTTGAATTAGCTACTATTACTTATTACTACTGATGAATGAACCTTCGCTGCACTCGGCCGGCAGAGATGGCAGGGAAGGGCATTTCTTTGCCGTGATCCCCACGTTCAGCTGTTAATCCGTACCTATCCACCCGATGTGATAGAGCGAGACTCTGTTCGATTCCCCGATGCCTACTACCGTGCCCGGGTGCCCCCCCGACGCGCCGAGGGGAGAAAGTAAATAAGGAACATTAATCACAATTAGAGAAAGGCGATTCATACAACTCGTCATAATCATCCGAAAGAAAGAAAGAAGGAAAGATAGTGAATCATATCCGCTTGTGAACTCGCTCGCTTGCTTACTTCTTTAGAAAATCCCATCGGCTTCTCGACAGCCCGGAAAGGCTTTCGACGTACCTTGCCCCTTAAAGAGCTTGAGTAAAGAACGGAACCACGTCAGAAAAGAAGAGATCAGAAGCTTCGTTTACTACACATAATATAAGAAACCGAGGTTCTGGAAGACCTCTCTTCTGCTCAACTATCACAGGAGCAGCTCGACTCTAAAGGGAAGCGCATCGCATCTTGCTTCTCTCTCTTATTTGGCTTGGGTTCTTTCTATTACTATGCTTTTTAGATATCATCAATGAATTTGATCAATCAATCATTCTGGTCTCTTGTTCATGTGTCTCGCTTCGCTCGCGAGTAAGAAAGTGACCGCATATCGCATTTCGAGTGAGGCGTGTTCCAAACCTTTCTTCAAAGTAGTGCGTTTTTCAAGTCGTGCGTGTCTTCCACTCGTGCTCAAGAACCGCATGTCACATATCTATCTCCAATATCGCATGTTGATAGGTAGTATTTAGTCTAGTGTTCCCGTCAAGTCGACACGAAACTCGCCGGCATTGAATAAAGCCCGATAAAGGCTTGGAAAAAGCATGTCCCAAAGCGAGACCTGTCGTATGCCCTTGCGCATACCGTTGGCCATGCGTTATTGGTCGCTCGATAGTTGATATTGACCCGCACGAAATCCTCCTTCACGAGGGGGGAGGGGCTATCGGAATTCCTCTAAACCTTGGTAAGTGGGCTATTGTGGAATCGTAGCACGCATAGCACATTTCCTGGTTATCGGATGGATAACCAAGGGAGCTTTGAGACTGGCCGCTTACCGACGGTGGGTGTGTTTTAAGATATTCAGGCAAGTGAGCGGCACTTGTTCATAACTAACAGAGGGAATGGGTGATTCCAAGAGCAGACATTCTGGTAGGCGCTACTGGAAAGAGCAAACAAGGACACTCGCTTCCACAGCGATCACACTACTGGAGTGGAGACCCGTATATCACACCGATGAATGTCATAGTAGAGGGCAACCCTATCTTGGATAGCCGGTGAGCCAGTACTCTCTGCTTAGAGAACACTCGGACAGCTGGTATAAGTGTCAGTCATAGACCAACCCTATGACCACTACAGCAGGTCTGAGTCACCTCGTCATCACGACGAGACTCGACATCGCCTGCAAGGCAACTGGTACCCCAGTTGTAACGAAGCCTTAGCTACAGAACCTTTGGGACTTATCAGAATATAAAGACGCTCTTCTTTCTCTCATAAGGGCCTTCGTAACTTGACTCCACAGGGCTTATGCCAATGAAAAAGCGACTGACCGAAAACAGAAAACGAACAACCCAGATTGACGACAAGCGAGCAAGCGATTTCTCTAGCGAGCAAGATGGAACATCTATTTAAAGGGGTCTCAAGAATCGTGCATGAGCGAGCATATAAACAAATGGACAATCGGACATCCGCTGATGCGGACAGTTTTCGAGGATTGGTTACTAAAAGTTCTGTCTTTATCGAATTTGTTAGTTTGAAGTTTACCACTACTACTCGACTAATTCGTAAGGTGCCGTGGTATCTTTTCTTTCTCTCCTAAGGCAGTATGTCAAAGGCAGACCTGCGTTGCGGCTCGGGCCCGAGGGCTTTTCCCCTCCTCGTTAATCCGACCTGCTTCAGTCGGTCAATCGGCAACCTCCCTGTAGCGCTGGATTTCGATCCTTGAGCCTACGATAGGTCGTAACGATTTCTCGCGTAAGATGGGGCGAGTCACTCAATACGGAAGATGCGAAGTCCCGCAAGCTCTCTCTTGAAATGTAGAATCGATCTAATGTCGGACGGAGCGCTAAAGTAAGGGTTGTTCTTTCTGGGGGGGGCCCCCCTTTCTAGTCAATCTATAGCAGCTTCCAATACTGATAACAGCGGCGGGATAAGCATAGCCATCATTCCCTCCCGACTCTCAATGAGAATCTGAGTTTAGGTATCTGGAGGTTCTAGGGAAAGCATGATATGGTTGTTTGGTCCAAATGTATTCAATCTCCTTGCTACAACGATGTGTTTGATGGCCCATTTGAATGTGTACTGTGGTAGCAGTCAATAGGTGGGCCCGTTGGGCGATGGTTTCTAACATATTCTGAAGTTGGCTTGTTGTGCACCTATTCTTAGTCATTGCAACAAACTGGAACTAGGATGTAAGAGAAATGACCCATAATGTGGTTAATCATTGGTTGTCTTTGGTAATTCAGCTGTGGTACTGATGCAGTTCAAGATATCAAGTCTTGTACTTATAAGCTAAGCAATGCGTTTTTTTTTGCTTGGATATGTAGTTAAGCCTTTATTTATTATAACATAACAGTTATCACGGAGTTAAGGCGAACGAACACAGAAAATAAGTGTGCGTGGTTTTTTCTTAAAGAAGGAGAGAAGAGGCGAGTGCTCACTGTCGATCGCCTCGAGTGATATCAGGCCGAGAAACATTGGGTTTGTGTGAAGCCTAGTGGTGCTCCGAGAGTTTCTTTGTTGGTCTCGAACGCAACACCTATTCTGCCTGATCAATATCATTCTCATCCTCAATATCATATGGGCTGGCTGCTTTCTCATTTCTGCGCCCGGACCGGAAGTCTCGCAAGCAAGATAGATCACCAACGAGGAATCGCGTATCTAATATAATAAGAAGAACGGCTTCAAAAGAAGGCGCTAACGCCCGCGTTCAAGCAAAATGCCTTCTTTTGAAGCATGGGCGGTGGGTAGGCACGGTAGCGAAAAGAACGCTAACGCCCTAGCCCGCCTTTTCTTTCGCTGGGTTGATCAGTCATTAGGGAAACCTTCCTCTGCCTTGAGGAATGGGACCTAAATAGCATCATAGAAGAAAGAGTAGTAGCCGAACCAACTGACATAGCTAGATCATCATCAAAAGAAGAGGCTTCCTTTCGCTCTCAAGTGCTAGTATCAAATCAAGGAGCCTTCAACGGCGAATCGCTTGCGGAAATGTCGAATGTTTCATTTTAAGCATCAATCTTGTGTTGGTGTTCAGTCAGCAGTACTAAATGCATTGGATGCCTGGGCAACTGCATCGATCCCATTCCTACTTCTCTTGCGTCCCTCCATCCCAGATCTCTAGGAACAGGGCTGACAGCAACACCATTAATCGAACGAGTCGGGATGAGAATCTCACATGGTGCCGTTCCTGCGTCTCTCTGTCCAACTCGTGTAGCAATTGACGTAGTAGACCTCTCGCATGATTGTTTCAATGATGTATGAAATCAAGACAAGAAAGATACGTCGTAATAAGATCAGGTTACATGATTGGTCTGTGAAGGAACATCAAGAAAGAGGATCAGACTTGATCAGTTCAGGCTATGGAAGTTTCGATCTTCCCAGAAATCTATCTTTTAATGGTGTCGATAGCGTGTCACGTCATGGTAACCGATCATCAACTGCTTTCGATCTTGAATGCTCTGTTCCGCTCCTTGATCACTTTCTGGGATGACAGCAAGTCTTCTCACCAATGGGGATCCGGATGAGTGAGATTGGTCCCGTTCCTTTGTTCTTTGTCCAGCGACTCGGTCAATGAAGACGGAATCAGGGCTAGCTCTCTCAGTCCCATTCCTGATCAAATAACATCCCAAAAGAACGAACAAAGAATGGAAGGGTGTGTCGAAGGGTTCCAGTAATTGGTGTAAAAAGAGATGCTTTATGGTCAAGGAAGATAGGTTTCTTTCTGTCTTTCTTTCCTAACTAACAGGAAAAGAGAGACATGCGAGTTCGACTCTCGTTCTATCCATGTTCAGCAGTCCTTGTCCATGTTGGAACTGTTGATGGCAGTACCGCTCAACTACGAGATGCTTGAAAGTCGATGTATCAATGTTCCGCATCGAGCCCCGAAACGGCAAGCCATGCTTCAAGCTAAGTCAGTCGGGATCTAATTGATTTCTAAACTGAAGGAACGATCTCTGTCGAAGATTCTCATTCTGAAGCTGGCCTGTAACCTGCCTAGCTCTCTTCTTTTTGAAGGATGGGATCTCATACCTATTGAAGAAGGCCCTGGGAACGACATTCGAGCGAAGCCCTTACGCGAGAAGTTGCGCGAAGGGGGTGGGGAAGGAAGAGAAGCACAAAAACGCGAACAACCATCTAACCGTCAGTCTTCACTCCCTGGATCAGTCCATCAGTAAGAACAAGCTTCCGTCATTCAGCAGTGGAATAGTTCCATGGTATTGATCATCCAACCATTGATTGGAATGTCTATCGTGATAAACCGTGATTTGAGCCTATCTATAGCTATAACAGTGTGATTCTATAAGCTAAGCAGATGAGGAGATTCAACAAAGAACCTAACCGTCAGTCTGAGCTCCTCTCTGATTGACTTCATCAGGAGATCCCTATGGTCTGGTTCACCTTCCCTCTTTCCTTGCAACCTTGGATCGATATGGTTCATTCCTGGGCTATGCTCTTTCAACGCGTTGATTTCCTACTAAAGAAACTGGGTTTCTATCAGGAGTTTTGTTTGTCGATCGATGTGAAAGGGTCGAAAACTCTCGCTTTATGCTTTGCTTGAGAAACAGCCTTCCCGGCGATCTGCTTCATGAATTGAAGGGTGCAAGGAAGACAACTGAATACCGGGAATTCAAAGAGAAGGATCTCCAGAGGTAAATATCTGGCATTGAGCCCGCCTATCATAAGTATGAGTTGGGAGAGCGAGATAGAGACAAATACCCAATGGACGGTGAAAAAGCTTTCCTGCACGCAGGAACCTTCCTTCTGTCTTGCAGCCTTGATGCTCAGTTCTAGTGGAAGAGCTGTTCCACCTTTTGGCCTCCTTTTCGATTTGACGGATGAGAGAAAGAGATCCGGCTAGAGGCTTGACCTGACTTTCAATCTGGTTCTTCTATTCTAATAATCTTTTTCATCTTTTATTGTATAAGATATGTTCTTTCTGAGAAGCAAGAAACCCCACGGAGCGGTTCTGGAATAAATTCCCTTCTTTCTTTTTTAGGATGTTATGGCTCGTATCCGATCATCAACTGTGCAAAAGAAGTTCTAAAGACCCAAGGAAATCAATGGGAAGGGCTTATAGCTTGGCATTCACTCTTGAGTCATTTATCGGTAGCAATGGCCGGTAATCAATGACACGAGTGGGACGCGAAGAATGCATAAACAACTACTACGGCAGACACGACTGAGCTGAAGGGTTAAAGGGCGGTCGCATTGACAAAGCCCCCAGTATCTAAAATGGGAGACTGAGACCAGCGCTTTATGGACGACTTAGCAGGAGCCGCTATCGAATGAGGGGTTCTTTGTGCCCTAGGGGAGGGATCATCTTTCGGGACGACCAAGTCTGCTGGTACCATATTTATTTGATCTTCCTTTTCTTTATTTAAGAGGGGGAACTCTTTCCTTCCTACTATTGCTCGTCGGAATCAATAGCTTCTGGCTCCCACTAAGAAGAGGGTTGATCATCAGCCTAAGGGGGTCGGTCATCTGCCTTTCCGTCAATAGAATCAATAGAAGCGGGATTGACTGTCTTGTCCGCATCTCATTCTTCCGAAGACAGGACTGAAGGAGAGTACCAAATGAGATAATTCTGTTAACAACTAGGCTGGCTGTGGCTGTAGGAAAGTCCAAACCTAAATAAAGGGTAAGTTACCAAGTCTAAAAGACTGTCTTCCTTCTGTCTGAGGGAAGGCAACCCCAACCAAGACCCTGAGTTCAGCTCCCCCATCTCTTAAACCTGTTGAATAAGCATAGTTGCCTACATCAGTTAAGAAAGGCTCATCGCCCGGTCTAGTCTATCGAAGAACCTTCCTTTTGAAGGCCGCTATGTAGACCCTCTTTCATCTCTTCCTTTTACCCATTAGTCGAACTAAGCTTTGTGAACCGAACCGCTTTTCTCTCCTAAGGCCTCGCCTAGCTAGCCCGGTGAAGTTCCAATTCCCCCCTGAAGCGACGCACCTTGCCTAACGTACGTAAGAACTCCCCTTTGCTTTGAAAGGACTAGGGATTTCAGGTCATAAGTTGCGGGAACCTTATTCGATTCGATGGTAGTAATCGTGGGAGGGGATAGAGTGAGGGAAAAGAAGTCCAATGAAAAAGCTGCGAACCAAAGCGCTTTCCTAGAGGATGATTCTGAAATAGTCCAATTTTCAATCTCTTAGGATTCAATTCGGTCAAGGGGTATAAAATTCTTCTAGTCGCTATTTCTTTTGATCCATACCCTACCGCTGCTTTAACCGGGAGGGAATGTGAGCTTCTATGTGTCGTGTCATGTCGATTAATCAACCTTACTCTCTCAAGAGCTAAATTCCCTTTCTTAGTCTGATTGTTGCGCAGGCATACCTACTTCTTTCTGGGAAAATTCCTTTCTTCTGGCTGGCTGGGGAATCGCTTTCTACTCTTCCAGATGCCCTTGAGGAGAGCACTGCTTTCCCCATTGAATCAGTCTAATGTGGAAATGTCAAGATGTGAAATTCATTCATCAATCTTGTGTTCTTCTGTGTAGCGTACGGTGTCTTGTGCCAAGTGAAAGGAAAGCTGAGCTTGCTCCAAACCATGAGATCCAAGAGAGTCTTCTCCCCGGGCATCAGGGGACCGAAGGGACGAACTGCCCTTTCCGATATGAGGGGGAAGCATCATACCATTATGGATCGCTCCTCTATGAAAAAGCGGAGAAAAGAGTTTGACGCTGGGGCTGTCTCTTCTATCCCGACATGGGTGCTTCTAGCCAAGCTACTTCTCCTAAGTTAAGTAAAGGGGGCATTCGGAAAGTTGCCCTCCGTCTCTGTTGGGTAATCGATTGCCCCTTTCCCTACTGCAGTATCTGAGGGTCGCTTCTCCTTCGATTCGCTTATAAATGATAGGCCGAACTCTGAGATATGAAAGAAGGGGAGGGGGTCGTTAGACCGGACCAACCTAATCAATCTTCTGTAATCCGCTCTTACTATTCCCTTGGAACAGGTGCCATTTCTGGTGAGAATGCTATAACTCCGGCCAGAAATCCTGTTTCCATGAATCGAAGTGGGAGAAGGTTCATAGATTGACATTGTTTTCACGTATACAAAGGACATCCTACCTGGAGTGAGTGAGTCTGTTCACACTGCTGAGTCGGTATCAGTATCACTTGATACTTATTAGTCGGGGAAGAATGTTAGGGTTTACGGCTGATATTCCAGATTCGAGATCCAAACTACTATTCAAAGCTCCTTTCCGCTGGAACCTCGCTATTATGATTTCGAGCGATTAGCCGGGAGAGCGATCAAGAAGAGCATATGTTGGGCTGCGTCATCCCTATTTTCCTTTGCCCGATCGATGCTCTAGAACCGGTTCCATTTATGGCCAATTCTTGTTAACCCCTTGCAAGCACCCCTAAAAAAAAGCAGAGTCTTAGATTAAGATGGCCTTGTTGCTGCAACACAGTGTTTTTCTCTGCCCGAGCAAAATAGTAAAGGAACGGGTCGACTCGTGCAATTCTGGCTCACCTTCGCCCCTATTTATTGGTGGAGCCGCCGGGGAAGGAAAAACGAGCAGTTTACGTATCGCCACTAGTATGATTAGACAGCGTAGAGTCTCCCCGCTTCCAAGCTCCCCACGCCACGGGTGGCAGGAACCATGAATGATTGATTGGCAATCATAAATGCGATTTCTAGCAGAAACTAATTGTTACTAATGGGGCAGCAACAGCATTCTGACTGAACTAGAGAATAGTAGCAGGCTTATTGGCTCTGTCGGCTTATCAATTGAATTGATACTTGAAAGATTAGCGCACAACCATCTTTTACGTTATTTCGACGATCAGAGAATCCTCCAGCACTTATTCTGACTCTTACACCTATTCTTATTCTATCACCTATACGGCGCACTTTCTCTTACACTACTCAACTCTAGCTACTATAGTATAGATTTGATAACCGAATCCAACTACTTATTCATTCCTGACTTTGTCCTATCTTTCTAACCTGACTTGCTTACCGCTCTTATCCGTTCGTAAGGAGACTGAAACCTGTATCTCGGGAAAGGAAAACAAAAACTTCAGAGTCTAAGACAAGAAAATACAAACGTAGGTTGGAGCCTCCCTCCTCTCCTTAGCAGTACCTGAGAGCTCCTACAATCATACCCCCTCTTACCTCCTCTCCAAATGGCTTCCCCTAGAAAGCCCGGATAGAGATAAGATCCCCCCCGGTCGATGCCATATTAGCATTACCAAAAGATTCTCAAGATAACCCACATACTAACGAGGATCCGCTTTTACAATGATGCGGATTCAAATAAGAATAAGACCCATCCCCAATGGATGAGCAACCCGACGATAATAGGCAAGGAGATAGGAAATCGTTAACGCTGAAAACTAATAATAGGTAACCCCCCGATCTATGGCAAACCAAGCTCGGGTCGAGAGGCTCCACAACCATAATTGGCTAATAGAACTAAGATGGCCATCCCCGGCTGGATTGGGAAAGGCTGAAGATGGCTCACTCACCTGGGGAATTCGGGACACATGGCCACCCGTGATTGGATCCCTGAATGGCACTCAGTGAATCTAATCTCCGTTTGTCAGGTTGTGCCGGGCCTGCCAGGTCCATTTTCAGAATATCATAGTGGCCTGGTAGGAGGGAGGGGGCGCGGCCCTCTCTCGCTGCCTGGAGCCTTTCCACTTGACTGTAACCACCGCCCTTCTCTTGACGCTTTTCCTTCTTCCTTGATTCCCCAACACACCGTTTCTGATGCAACGCTCTCCTATTCTATTATTTACATATAGTATAAAGTAAGACCTTCTCAAGTCGAGTGTATTGGGTGATTGAGCGACTAACGAGGCGAAGGCATACTTCATTTTAAAAATTTGAATTAGGCTAGACTACGCAGAGAAGAGGAAAACCCCCTAAAACTTGTGTTAGGAAAGAGCCTAGGTGACGGCTTAACACGCTTTGTTCGCCCCGCTATTGCGCGCCCTCTCGGGCCCTTTTGAATTGAGGCTTAGCTCTGGGTCCCTTGATCCTTTTTTGAGTAACGGGACGGTCACAAGCTCGCTTAAGGTGGAAACTCTATACTTAACCGGAAATTTCAACTGAATGGCCCAGCAGGAGATTCAATATTTATGCGCGGATGTTATTCGGATTATTTATGATTAACCAGTTACTTACGTTTAGCCCCAGTCTCATACTTTAATAAACTCATTCCGGATTGAAAAACCTTCTATTAGAAAGGGGCTTCTTCCTTTTCTTTAAGCAAGGGAAGCAAATCTTAGACTTCAGGTCAACAAGGAACCTTGCTTCTGTCTTTTCATTTATACGATTCTTTAGATCAGGGAAGCGGATCTCCTGACTTTGCTTACTTAGAACTGGCCTGGCACCAGAGCTCACTTACTTCACTAGCCTGCAGGGAGTTAAAGGACGACTTGCTCCTCTTCTTTCATTCAATAACCGGAAGCAAATCCCCTTTTTCCAGGGAAACCTGTCATGCACATGCAAGGGAACTGTCTGCCCTCTTCAAGCTGTCGAATATAGATAGGAGATCTACTTCAAGTTCAAGGCTGGCAGCAAGCGTAAGTGCAATCGCAATCCCTATGAATTTCATTAATCAATATCTCTCCGGCCCTCTAGCACTCTGTTATGGCGCAATCACTGACTTTAGTTCTGGAGTTCTAGGTCCTCTAGCTATTAGCGCTGGTAGCTCTCCTTCTGGTAATGCATTATAGGCTGTCTTCCTTCCACCTCTCTCTATCGCCCTTCCCCTTCTTTTAGCAGCTCATCTCGAATCTTGAATGTTTAGCGAATCGATCGTAATTGGTCTGACCGCTCAAGGCTTATCTCTCTATTCCCCTTTCAGGTCTCCGGTCATTGGTAGAAAGCCTGTAAATTCCATTTCTTTCCTCTCCAGCTTGGGAATACTTATTTCTATTGGCTATATATCTGTAGTCACAATGCCAGTTCAAGCTATCTTCTGGAGAGAGAGAAAAGGTATGCGCAGGTGCAGTAGTTCAAGGCAGGCAGGTAAGGGCTTGGCTTGACCGTTTGTTCTCTCCTCCCCAGAAACAGGAAAAACGACTACTTCTTCTCCAAAAACTGCATCTGCTGGTGCCTCCATTTCCCTAATTGTGCCAGCTACGTCCTTCCTCTACTTAATATATATATATATTTCTTCAAAAGGCTAAAAATAATGGGTTTTAATGCATCTGAAAGCAGCACTCGTACTATAACCCATGTTAAATAAAAGAAAAGGATGGATTGACGACTACCGAATGCTTTACATCAGAATGTCATACTCTAAAATAACTCCCATAATTTATTTAAACGAGCCTGAGGGATGTCTAGGATTCCTTGCTTGAACCTGATCCTGATCGCTAAGCTAATATGGGGAGAGCGCTTTCTCCCCGACGGCTCATTTTTAAGAATGCTCCAGCTCCATCCAAAGGGGAGGGAATTGTAGACGGAAAGAAGAGATTAGCGAAAAAAAAAAAAATAGCAAGCAATAGGAAAGGAACGGACCATCGTTGCAAAATATGATAAAGAGGAGGAGATAACGGGCGAAGTATATTCATGAGATTCGGTTGGATCTTTATTCGCTCCGTTCGCGGAACGATATACTGAAAGGTACGACCAGCGCGGTTGTTCGTATTTCATTTTCTTCTTCGCCCTTCTTAGAAAGCACTCACTGAGTTACTTACTGAAGAGATTTTCTCTCTCGACGCCGAGAATGATTTATGTGTCCAGGTCGATCAGAGGTTCGGCTTGCTTCTCCCCCACCTTTTTTGCGTTCTGGGGCCCGTAATATAATGAGTACCCTTGGAGGGGCGAAAGAAGCGTCGAAGGGCTCCAGCAAAACACGTCCATAGAAAACAAAATAAGGCTCGGCAAAGACGACAGAAACTAGGGAGAGTTTCTTTTCATCCATGCCTGAAGCATGCTTTTATAGTACGTGCTTCCCTCTCCCTGACTACGGAGCTGCTTTAGGATATAGCGGAGAGTTGGGGGGCGCTCGTCGTCTTGATCATCAATGATCCATTTAGTCATTAGACTCAAATCGACATAGTTGATTTTATGCCCCTATTAGTAAGGGCCCCTCGTATATCTCTTTGACTGCATCCTAAATCTGTTGGATTAGGTCCAATTTGGATTCTTCGATTCTCGCTCCTACTGGGCGGAGTACTACAAATATCTTCCATGATATCCGGAGTACTCCCCCTATTTTGGGCTATCTCCGGTAGCAGCCTCGGCGGCCCAAAGTCACGCCAAGGCTGCTCGGGATTGGCCCCCCCAGCGGGAAGCGGGTGAGCGGTATGAGCCGCCCCGGCTGGAGCCGGTTCCTGAGCCGCCAGGGGCAACCATTGCCTGTAGAAGGCCGCCCCGTTTTCAGCAAGAGATCGGGGGACAAGTTCCCCCGAGCGTCCCCCCGGGGGGGCCAGCCTCACTCAATTCGAGATCGAGAGAATCATCCGCGCAATACGCGACTGGGATTATGTCAAATAAAGAAAGTAAGAAAATGTTTGAAAATAACAAACATAAATGAAAGTAAAAAGAGGTACAAATCAATAAAGATAAACCAAAAACAAACAAGATATTTCCAGAAAATCGTTTCAAAGAAAAAATGTTATATAAAATGGGAGTTCTTTCTCATTTGGAAACGTTATCAGCATCTATCTTTCAGCAACTGAACGGGAAGATCTTTGATCAATTAAGGTGTTAGGTCTGCTTACGCTTACCTAAGGTAAGCTTAGCATTGGACCTCCCAACAACAACCCCCATTTTTCTTTCCCATAGCATAGGTCCCTGACGGCTATTCGAAAAGCAACAGGGGGGCTTTTCGCCTTTTGTTAAGAAGGCGGTCTCATGGACCGGTCGCCTTTGGTACTTTTGTAGTCAATTTAGTTCAGTAGCGCCTAAATAAGAAAAATAGGGCTATAAGTAGGCCGTTTGCTATTGCTATAAGGGCTGCTCGCCTTTTGACGGCTTGGCTTCGCTATCGCTCCTATGTAGTGGTCGGCCTTCAAAGTAGTATTCCTACCATACCAGAATGCCTATTATCTAGTGCTAGAAGCTTCGCCAGAAGCAAGCAAGACGAGGTCGCTCTGCTTCGTAGACAAGGCTCGTTCCGTGCTTGACTTACGAGCTCGTGTAGTAAGGCCTCGCCCTTATAGCTTATGGGGGCTTATGCACTCCACTCGCTGTCTACTAAACGAGCGTTAGAGCGAATTGAGCGAAGCCTTCAATTTAGTAGCTTCCCCCCTTTTCCCTCACCCTAAAATGAAAATGGAATTTCCGCTTAAGCTTCCCCAGCTTCAAAACGCTTACTAATAGGGGCCCCTATCACGTACTAACCTAATAAGGGCGTTTAGGGCGCTGAAAAACCTTTACTAATTTACTAATAGGGCATCGCGCGCGCTAGCGCGCCTTACTAATAGGGGCTTTGAACTTGACTTAACTAATAGGGCTTGCTTGCTGGTTTGGGGGATTAATTGAATTGATTGGATACCCGAGAACCATAATCTTTCAAAGGAACAGCTTCTACGACGATAGATAGGGGTCAGGTTTGGCATCTATGCCCCCTGCCCTCCAAACAGTATGGGAGCCTTTCAGCTCGTACTGCTCACACTCCTAGATCCTCACGGCACCTCCTCCACCATAGTGTGAGCTGGGAGCAGCTCCGAAAAGCTAGGCCTACTTCAAAATTCGCTTTCAAGTCAACGTCAACAACAACACCACGAAAAAAGTACGGTTGCCCACTGATCTGATCATAGGTGAAATCAAATCCCTTCGCTTCGCGCCAGGCTTGGAAGCCGTAAGTAAGGCTCCCTTCGCCTCTCGGAAGCGAGAAAGCAAGCAGCGAGCCCTATTAGTTAAGTCAAGCCGTTGCGCCTACAATCTATACTAATAAGGGCGTGAGAGGGGCCCCCTAAACGTAGTAAGGAGGAGCCCCTCTTAGCCCTTATTAGCCCCTCTCACGTAAGGGCGTTTAGGGCACGTAAAGGTTTTGAAGCAAGCTACGGCTTCTTTAAAGCCCCCTATCACGACATACTAATAAGGGCGTTTATGGCGCTAGCCCCTCGCGCGCCCTTATTAGCCCGAGTAAGTTGACTTTAGAAGCTGGGAATCGCAAGAATTGAGAAGTCCTCTATTGAATTGAATGGGGTGGGAAAGACAGGTTCGGAAATGGCCGGATTAGCAGGAGGGAGGGCGGCCCCACCCTGAAACAAAGGTGTACGTACATAAATAAAGATGGTTATGTCCGTCTCCTTCCCATCTATCTTGACCGGGAAGAGGGGGGAGGCTCTTGCGGAAGCCCTGCCCGCCCTTCTCTATTTTGAGGGATCCCTCATATTGATGATTCCAGGCTTCCCGGACTCGTCACAGACGGCTAGGAACAAGAAGAGGGTCAGTAGTCTCTGCCGTTGCAGGTCCTTCTCCTTCCGCTGAGACGGCCCTCTTTTTGGTTTTGTTCGTTCACCGCGGCACGAAAGAATGAAGAAGCTGGAATAACTCAGAAAGAGAGTGGCGCCTAGCCGTTGAGAGCGTCTGTTGTCTTTGTAGAGGAACAGTACGATCTTGGACTGGCCTCCTTCGCATGACCTAGAAAGAAAAAGAGGTCCGTGCTACTATAAGGCCTCTAAACTCCTCCCTCAGGACACTGTTGCGTTGCCATGGGGACGGGGTAGCCCCGACTTCCATAGGTCCTTGGTTCGACCTCCTAATGAGAATTGAGGTCCTTGCGCGGGCGTCTCATCCCTAAGACTTGCTTGCTCTGTATGGAGTGCCCCGTGGTTCCTCGAGTGCCAGCCGCAGAGAGGAATGCCATCAACTAGGGCGCTATTGGCCACTAACCACTCGCTCGCCGGCCGCTCGGGCTCCGCGTTTCAAGTTCGTTATCCTAACCGTCTCCTCTGCTCCACCGGGAGCCTGGCCCCTTCTTCTATCTTATCTACTGCCTTGCTCCTCGGCTCCCTACTGCTCCAGCCGCTCGCTGTAATAGCTTGCTTCTCGGGTGGCTCGCACCCCGGGTGGTGCGGCTGAGCCAGAGTGGGCTCAGCAGTCGGCCTATGTCTCCGGGCGCACGCGTAGAGGCATGATTAGTTCCACGAATCTCACTGCACTGACCATAGTAAACTCCTTCTCGTTGTACCGAAATGGAGGTCTGATTTGAACGACCAGGTACAGCATCACATTTGACACCTGAGGAAGGTACAGCCCAACTATGAGGTACATCAGCAGGTGTTACAATCATACGTAGATGAGTTTTGGCTGGTACAACCACTCTATTGTCCACTTCTAATAAACGTGATTGACCCAATTCTGGATCATCTTCTGGAATCGTATAACTGTCAAAAGTGAGTGACTGTTCATCGGAACTGTTATAGTCCGAATACTCATAAGGTTGGGTCGACGCCCGCCTCCCCCCAAACTGTACTTGCAAGTTTCCCCGCAAAAAGCTCTCCACGCCTACTCTTAGAAAGAGCACTATTCTTCTTTAGTTAGGTAGTTCTCCCCTCTCTCAGAGACCGTAAGACCCCGGTGGAATCGAAGGCCCTAAAGACAACAGGGGACCGTTTCTCGCCCAGCCCTACCTACTTCAGTGAAGCTGGAACCGAAAAAGACCTGGTTCCACACACATGAGACACGCAGAAGGTATGGGACGACCAGTTCACTACGGAAAGCGAATTCGATCCTATAGTCGTCTTCTTTGTTCGATAAATGCGCAGTGGAAAGGGATGCTAGTCGGCTCGGCGAAGTTGTAGGCCCCAATAGATCAGATCAAGAGTGATTCCTCACCTATCCTGTCAGGGGCCCTATTAGTAAGGCGAACGCTCGAGTATAGATTCCCTATGCTCATGTGAACGGCCGGGGCCGGCCGGCCCGTAGATCTAAAAGGATCCATCCATAGGCCTGACCGGAAATCGTTTGTCCACGAACAAAACAAAAACAAAGTAGTAGTATTGTATAGTAGTCGTTCATGAGACCTCGAATTCCCACGTTCCAGCGTGCATTATGCCAGCTGGTCCCACCCCCCCCTCTTAGTAAGTAGTCACCCTTCTTTTTGCTTTTTTTTCTTATTTTTTCGCTGCAGCAAGTCAGTTGCGAGGCGCTCAAGACCTGTTCGGACGTGAGCTGAGCTTCCAAGATCCTACTACTGCTCATTCCAGCGGACGGACCGCTCCCCCTTTCGCGTACTTCTTTTTTTTTTTTTCTCACCAGAATGCATGTGAAAATCAACTAACCGGCCGGTGGGTGATTCTGGTTCTATCTCCGCTTGATCCCAGTTTCAATTCCCTTTTCTTCAGGAGGTGAGGTTCGGGTCGGAGGGACGGGGCGGAGCGCTCCGTTGTTCACCGCTAGTTTCTAGTACAAGTCTATCAGAAGTGGTTTCGGTTTTGTTTGAGTATGGTCCAGATCGTCGGAGCCCGGAGCCAGGTGATACCGCGATTGATTGAGCGGGGCGGGGAGGTGCGAGCTTCCACTCGAAACCCTTTCGGTCACTCGCATTAGGGCATTCCGATCGCTTCTCGTACGACTCCCTCGCCCCTGACTGGAAAGGAGACATACAACATAGTGAGTCGGCCCTATTCATTCCATTCCTGAAAGGAGCAAGCAGCAAGCGAACTTCACTTACTAATGGGGGGGGGCCGCCCTATTAGCCCTTATTAGTATAGTACAAGTGTTGCCGTTGCGCCCCTATTAGTCAGGCGCGCGTACTCATCTTTTTTTCATTCATGAAACCCAAAAAAAGTCATTCAGACCGATCACGTCTCGAGTAGAATTGTCCAGTCTTGCCCCGGAGTAACGGTAGACCCTATTGAATGACAAAGGATAGACTAGACTGGACCACATTTACCAATGAATCCAGAGATTTCTCCGACATGGATCGATGTATCTCCAGAAGAGATAGATAGGTATATGTCTTTCTTTCGAAAGAAAAAGATGATTTAGATTATATCAATAATAAGGAAAGAGTCTATATCCTATATCGATCATAGGATCACTCTATGAATAGGTCAATTCTCTTTGACCTCCCACCGTTCACTACATCCCTTGCTTCTCGCTGCGAACGGCTCCTCGGTGGAGGAGTAGAAGCGCTGGTCCCCTTCGGTCAAGTGCTTGTGCCTGCTGTTACCTACCGTAGGACCTCCGTCCCCGAAGCGAAGAAAGAGGAGCAGGAACAACAGGTTGTCCTCTCCCGGCCCAGTAGTTCCGCAACTACTACCGTGGTTGTTGCCAACGGGGATCCCCCATTCCGAAAGGTGACGGGGCCGGCCGTTAGGTCCAAAGTTGTATGCCACTGCTGTGGTGCCGATAGATTCACTACTTCAGCGCCGTTATCGGACATTGCAGGCTGAGCATCTATTTCTCGTATATCGCTCCACACCGAGAAGAGGGATGTGTACCTCCAGCAACAACAAGAATGGAACCATAGGCTTCTAATGCTGGGAGCATTTCGGGGTATAGGTCTAACCACCCCAACTCCCCGTTTCTGGCATGCTATAGTTCTTATAGTCTCTCGACGACGGGAATGGGAGATTACCGGTAAGCCAGATGCTTCGCGAACCACCGGTACATTTCGTTGCACTTTCATCACCCTCGTGAAGAGGCGCACTCCGATACCATTGATGTCCAATAGCTTTGATAGTAATGGCTGGATCTACTACTACCTCGTCCATTGAGTATAACAGAGCAAATGAAGGTATAGCAATGAACATCGGGATGATACTAGGAAATATGGTCCGAATAATCTCTATAGTAGTTCCATGAACAATCCTTTTAGGGATTGGATTCGTTTGATAGTGGAAATGCCATAAAGTGCGAACCAACATCCGTGATACGAAAACCAAAATCAGAATGAGGAAGAACAGGATATCGTGATGCAAGTCTATTATTCCTAGCATCATAGGTGTGGCTGCGTCTTGAGATCCTAATTGCCATGGTTCCGCAGCATCACAAGGAGCGACGATTGTGAGGATGAGGAATAGCCATTCTAGAACAATCATGTGGTTTGGTGCATGAAAAGACTGTGCTGCTCCCTAAAGAGAAAATAGAGAGACTTTTTTTGCCCGCCATAAACGTAAGGGCGTGATAGGGGCGTGGCTTTTTCCAACAAAAGTATGATGGGAGAATAGAATGCTATGCATTCTTTTCGATTTCGATACAGTAAGGTACACTGAACACCAACCCAATCTCGAAAAAGAAATAAGAAATTATTGCAACTACAACAACCTCCGTGAACAGACGCTTTGTCAGTTAATTAGAGTGTTATAACTAATATAATATATACAATAGTCCCGCAAGCAGCAATCGGAGGAGATTCCGCTCTTTCTTTAGTTTATGGAAGTCCTAGTCTCCTTTCTTACCGGCAATAGAGGGGGAGAAAGGCTAAGAGATGGCGCAGTAGAAGGCCTATCCGTCGACGTCGAATATTCGTTATAGATAATCGATGTCCTTCGCTTCATCTGCAGTAATCGGTGTAATAAAGCAAGGGAAGAGGAGCATATAAGTCAGGCTGCTTAATTAATGTATAAGACTTAGATCAAGCTAGGAGAAGCGCTTTCAGGCTCGTTCGCTTAGCAAATCTCTAATTAGTCTTCTCTGGTGTCGGCCACAGTCCAAGAAGTAGTCTTTTCCCATTTGCTAGCAGGAAGTACACTCATGGGGATTCTGCAGTTAATGAGATAGATCAAGCAGCAGCTAGGAAGTCACTTTAAGGCTCACATTCCGCTTAGCTTGGTATTCGGTCGCTGTCACAGTCAAAGACTGATTATTTTCTCATTTGCTAGCAACAAGAAGTAGGGATTCGGTATAATAAGATAGATAAATCACGCGGACTCAAGCCAGCAAAGAAAAGACTTATTATAGGTCGATCACGGATTCAAGCTATAGCAAAGAAGACTTATAGTCGATCAGGGACTGAAGTGCACAGACAAAGGAATATGGTAGAAGGAGTACAACAAGCAATAAAAGGAATGCAGGCGTTGGTAAGCGTAGAGGGGCTAGAAAGAGAAGTTAAGGTCGGTAGGCAGAACAGGGGGTTTGGGAAAGATAGTAAGTACTTCTTATATCAACCACAGGCTCCCTAGGCTTGGTTTCTTACTTTTTTTTAATTAGTATCCCATTCCTCTATGCCATTCCCGCATTCACTCTATCCGTCCAACAAGCTCTCCCTCCCATGCATCCCCAGAATCGTTGGGAGTGGCATATTAAAGCAAGATGAAACTCCGAAGATAAAAGCCTGATTCTCATCCCGGGGCTACCCCCTATTACGTAAGGGGGTTATCTAGATTTAAGATACCCCTTATCGGCTCATCTCCTGCGTTGATCGGCTATTGGGAGCTCATGATCAGCCCATCCTTTGTTCACTGGTCACCTGGTGGGAAGAATGAAAAGTTAGGGAAGCATTCTATTCCTATCTTATTGACCTAGGCATACAGAGACAAGTCAAGGCGGCGTTTCTTCGAGTTCCACCACCTAGTTCCCCCAACTAGTCCTCTTGATCGGCCTATGCTCTGATGTTCGTCCCGACATGCATGAAATCCTGCGCATCTCCTATCAAGGAATGGGAAGGTAGGCATTCAATTGATAGCTCCCCTCTTCCGGCTGGTATTCCTTCCTTCGATGCTTGGGTGAAATGGGTGCTCGGCCTATTAGTAAGGCCTCTAGTTCATCATTGATTCCCCCCGGTTGGGTATAGGTATCTCGTTACCGACCTTCCATAAACTCATCTTGTTGTGGCTCATATGATGCTGCCACCTAATCTGGTGGGTACCACTAAACCCATTGGCCGGTCACGAGGAACATTAAAGACCCACCTTCATCACCGGACCTTGCGGAGCCCAGGTCTTTTAGGGCGAGAGATGACCCATCAATTCTCCTCCTACTCGATTCCATGTTATTGACGATAATTCATTGAAACATTTCCTACCCCTCTTCGCCTTCCCTTCCTTCCCTGGCCAACGCCCTATTAGTAAGGGGAGTCGACCAGAGCAGGCAGAGCGCATCCATCCCCGCACGGGGGTTTAGTGACTCTTTCTTAAGGATCGGTGGTGCTGAGGCCCCCTTTCATTTAAGGTTGTGGATCTCTCCCTTTCCCATATCTGAATGGAGACCTTCCTTGCCTAGGTGGTGCTCCTGTTTTGATAGGGCTTCCAAGGTACAGGCGCAGAGCCCGGGAGAACATCACCGGATTACATGACGTCTATGAATCTGGCTTGTTGGTCGGTGTATTCTCCTCTGCTTCCCAAGGGTTTGATTTCCGCGGTGACGATTCAGTGTGTCTTGAAAAGGCAGCCCCTTTCTGTCATTGCCTTCCTAACTCGCCTTTGGTTCCGCTACCATATAGCTAGATTCCATGATCGGACTAGCGAATTCATAGAGAATTGGATTCTATAAAGGGATTCGATTACGAGACTCGGGCTCTCTTCCTTGCAGCTTACCGCCATACTCCTTATTCCCAAGCAAGATGTTCTGATTGAAAGGCATTTCCTTCTTAGATTAAAGAAAGAATAGATCGAATGAGGAAGACGGGGATCAACGACATTACAATATGTGCCTGGGTCCAGGAGTGACTCCGACTACTTGTAGTTTACGCATTCACAGATTCAAGAAAGCAATCAAATGAATCCGATGGATGGATGTTCAGATCAAAGATGGATGTTTGGCTCAAGTGCTTAAGGAAGAAAAGAAGAACTTGCGAGAAGAGAAAGAAATGCTGCTGAGCGGCCTTACTTAAGAGGTAAGATGCTAATCTCGCTGGCTGTTCTTCGAGCAATCAAAGAGGGAGAAACGAGATCTATGTCTGCCCGGCCTCCTGCTTAGCTGGTTCTTCCAGCACGCAATCTAGCTCCTTATTTTGAATTTCCCATGTCTAACGAAGAGAATTTCCTAAACTCGAATGGAGCAGCACTTGAATCTCGCAGGCTGTTTGATTGCCCGAGCGAGGGAGGCGGCAACTCGCTTGATTGATCACTCCAGCTATCCCGATTTACTGTCCACAACGAGAATGAAAAAGAAGAAAAGAAGAACTAGATGGCTCGGGCTTGAAATGGGATCTAATACTCCAGAGAGACGAACTAAACTCAGACGGGACAGAGAGTGAAGAACTGGTCGCTCACTTGCTATGGGGCTTCCTCTAGCGAGGGGGAAGGCTTCCTAGTGACTACTAATACAAGGATTTCACTTCGGAGAGATAGCACTCAAGCTTGTAGTCCCTCCCTTCTTCACCTGCATTGCTTGAATCATTCCCAGCGGACGGATTGAAGGTGGCAGGGGAACGGAAACCAAGAAAGAAGAATGGCCAATTCGGGATTACTCTTCTGTGAAGCTAGCCGCACCTTCTATTGATAGACGGGCCCCCTTCGCTCAGGGACATGAGAACAAAGAGAAGAAAGATTGACGTTTAGATAGGTGCCTTGCAAACATTCATAGTGACAGATTGAAAGGTCACACAAGGAAACCACTGGCAGGCGACACCAACCCAATCTCGACGATAAAACCAAAGACAGAAGCAATACAGGGTATATCGCTCCACACCGAGAAGCTCTACCTCGGGCCATCGACATCATACGCGGAAGACGAAGCGAAACGAACGAGGAAAGTCAGGACTGACTGTGAGAGTTCCACCGCAGAAAAGGAAATGGATGGTTCACCCTCAAAGAACGAGGGTTGCTTAGAGGCAAGCTGTATATCTGGTAAAGGTCCATTACCTTATCCTTACCCATGAGGTGTCATGTGCAACGTCCATCAATGATGGTTCTTGATGCAAGACAAGACATGTGTTGCTGCGTTTTTCCAAGCGAAGCGGGCTCCTAGAGAGCCATGGCTAACACGGGATGGCTACAAAGACCGGGTAGAGGGACTGAAAGCAGATATGGATGGTCTATATCATGCAATTCAAAGAGAGACGGGGAGCGGCGGTCGCCCACTATAGTAATGCCAATAAAAACCATTCCTAGTGAGCCTAGGCATATCTGCCTAGCTTGAACATTGCCCCAGCTACTTCTTTCTTCGACTGATTTCGCCTTTCCTCTTTACCATTCCTGACGAAGCCGGATGAAAGGAGTAGTCTTTCTCCCTCGTGATAGGTGTGGGCATTAATTCGTGACGAATCAGGTCGTTTCATGGAAGGGGAGTGGTTATGGATTCTCGCCCTCGATGCAATAAATGGAAGGCCCGTGTGGAAGAGATATGTGCTGCAATAAGCGCTACTGCCAGTTAGTTGAAATGGCTTTGGTTCGGGTTCCCGATATGTAAAAGAATAAAGCCCGTCTATTCCCGGTCTATAGCGGTGCATCTCTTCCTAGTGTACTGATTTGCAAATGCGTACATCCCGGTTCAGGTTCTCGAGCAGGCAACCCCTCCAGGTCATCAATCTCCGGTTTATGGCCGGGTTCTCGCCCTCAATCCGCGGCTATGAATCGATCTCATGTTCTCGAGCAGCGGTCCTAGCTCATCCATTGACTGGTTAGGGCACGCCTCCCTCATCTATTGGCTGTAACGGAAGCAGCCTCGCTTCTATTGTTCTCTCCCGAGCAGCAATCCCCAATCTCTTATTCTCGATCCGTCCCTCATCTATTGACTGGCAAGCTAGGGAAGTCACATGCCAAGCAAGAAAAGGGTTAGCGTAGCGCATAACGGTAATAGGCGCACAAGCAGTAGAGGCAATCAATCCGGTAATAAGTCTCATAGGCGCAATACGGGAATCGGGTAAGGCTAGCGAAGTCGAGTATGCCAGAAGAGGCACCACCCATGCATGCGACCGAAGCACCTCTTTCAACAACAACAGATCTAGCAGCCTCAAAAAGAAAGTCGTTTATCGCATTTGATATCGCATTTGAAGAGAGCCCTAGTAATCATATTGCACCAGAGGACCGTGAAAGTCAAGTTATTTACTATTAAACATGGCCTTTGCAAGGATGAAATCAGAAGCCACCTTCAAAAGAGCCAGTGACCGAGACCGAGGAGCGGAGAGCGAGAAGATATCTTTATTTACAGGACTGGTTGGACATCTGATAGCCCCGGATTGGACATCTGAGCGGGGTTTTTCAGGACCAATTCCACAGATAAAGAAGACAATAGCAGTTGTTGTTGACACAAGAGTTGCTGTGGACAGTGTTTTGGATAAGTGGTGGCTCTCAAAGGCCTATAAAAGCATGTTTATCAGATATCGTACCTTTTGGTACCGAAGACTCCACTCGAACAGGCCCCTTCTACTAAGCTCTTATTTAAATAAGGAGATAAGCAACGTCCTTAACAAAAGGGTATTTTATACCAGTAGAAGGAGAGCTACTTACTGCCCCTTAAGTCAAGAGCTAGTAGTACTATCAGCAAAGGATATCGTAACAACTATGGCGAATACGTTTTTCTTGCTTGAACAAGAATAGTTGATTCAATAGCTGCGGTTAGGCCTTTAGACTCTTCCTACTGTCAAGCTACTACAGGCGTGCAACCCTCTCATAGCCATCTCTTTAGATCCTAGCCCAAAGAATCCCATCTGTCACGGAATCCTGAAAGAGGAGCAATTTGATCTTATCTTGTTCACCGAAGCTAATGATTTGACTTGAGATCTTCTACCTTAACCGCGTATTCTCGGCATCCGGATTCTATGCATCTATCCTAGCAGCCACCCCAAAAATTCCGAATTCCGTCTATTGCTCTAGGGGTTCTTAGTGAGAGGAAAGAAAGCTCCTTGCTTCCCTTGCTACGGCTATTCAAAGCTCTATCCCCTGTCTTCTAGAAAGGGGAAGTCTGCTCCATATGCTTTATTAATAATAAAAAGAATAAACTCTATCCTTCTTCCCCTGCTCTGCTCTTAGAAATAGACCGATTTTAGTTAATTAACTTCGCTAGCACCGTCTTCTTCCCTCAAACATCTGCAGATCGGAGTCGTTCACTTCTCTGTCGAAAGAGCGTATTCTTTTATTGCAGCTAATTACGAATCTCAATCAGTCTTGTCTGTACACCAATCCCAATGGCTAATTCAGCTCTTAAGCCTGGAGCCTGGAACTCAATCAAAAAGAAATTCTCTTTTGCCGGGAACTACTACTTCTAGTCTACCTACGCAGCTCCCTTTCGAGGCGAAGTAAGAGCCTATTTGATCACGGACCCAATCGCCAAGGAAAGTCGAATCCCACAGGTACGAAAGGATAGCTATTCAAAGCATCTCGAAAGAAATGTATGAATTAAAGCGCTATCGCACCTCTTATTCAAGTTATCCCAGGAAAAAGAGACTAAGACCACATCTATTAGCTTATTGCCATTGGAGTGAAATCCTGTCCCGAAGTAGAGAAGGTATTAGGGAGGGCTTTCAATCTCGATATCTTTTCTTGGCTGCTGGATGATTGGATAAAAGAGCTCATGGCAAGACTTCACTCTATTCCACGCTTTCGCCCTTTCGATGGCCCGGCATACAGCCCTCTGCTGCCTAGCTAAGCTCATGATACCACCAACACAGACCAAGACCCTCTGTCGAAAGAGAAAGGGCGGATGAAACGATGACCCTAACTAAACTAAAGTTCCGAATCTTGCTTTAAGCGCTGAGGAATTTAATAACCGCGCTTCCTCCGAAGTGCTCGACGTCACAGTGTGATCAGCTTGTGCTATGGCGAGCAAGCAAAAGTATGCTTTGGGAAGAAAGCCTGTCCCTGAACGTGATTATGATCCAATCGAAGGGAGAAGGGGTAGACTGCCCGTGGCTAAGCAGGCTCCTCCCAGGCAATTTCCCACCGATTCAGGAAAGGACATTGACACGGCTCAAATATCGAAAGCATTTGAAGGAAGATTTACCCCGAATGGGGACCTTTCGCCCCCTCTTTCTCCCGAGTGCTTTCACAGGATGGGAGTCCCTTCCACTTTTCCAGCTGCGAGTCAAGGCGTTTGTGTGAAAACTCTATCTGTCTCAAATAGAGATGGGGAAGGTGTTCAGTCAGTAAGGAAAGCGACTCTTTTCTTTTTCACAAGGAAAAAGCCGGGTGTGGCGATCCGATCCCAGTTGATTGATCTCGACTTTACCAGCTCATGAACGGCATTCGTCAGACTTGAGCAGTAGGTTTCGACTCGGTCAGCTGTCTTGATGAAGATTGACTTCAGCCAAAGAGAATTAATTGACTTCGGGCTCGCACCCTATGTGCTCGATCCGATCCGATCAACGAAAATCAATCCTGAAATAACATATATAATAATTGAAATCGTTCAGTACGCTAATCTTGACAGTTTCCATTTTCGATTGAGAAAGCGGCGGGCCCAGTGAGCTCTCCAATAGTGCACCGAAACGGGGCCGGAGAGACGGTAAACCTTAGATCGGCTAAGATCGAATTGAACTGTCTTTGATTGAGCGAATCCTGCCCGATTTTTATTTCCGTCCCCGCGGGATCAATTGACTTTTATCGAGTATCCAGCGTCGTAGCGCGTCTCTTTATATAGAGTCGTTCCTTCCAGAGGAGTAGTCTCTTTCAAGTTAGTGAGGTTAAACTCTGGACGGGGAAGAAGCCGTCAATACTTTATAGTTTTAGTGATTGATTTAATAGAAAGTACTAGTTCAGTGATAGTGCTGGAAAACTCAGATGCTACACACATGGGCTGGAAAGTCTATCCTTTCTCTTCTTTACATGACAGTTGACCGACTCAACCCATCATTTCTACCGGCAAATTAGCCTACATATCAGACCTTTGAAGCTGGAGCTGAGCGAGGATCGGATTCTGAGACTCGAAACAACTCGGCACTCGCATCGGTGAAATAACGTATAATATATATATACCTGGAAATCTATGCTTTCTGGCTCCTCACTTCCGGTCGGTGCGCCTCCCCTTTGAGAAACCTTTAACACGCCCTGACGCTTAAGAATAGATGGCCATATAAGCGACATCCTAGCCAGAGAAGAGCAACAGGAGCTATATTCAAGGAAGTTGTGGACTGGAATCAGAGATTGGATGGACATCCGAGAGAGGGAAAGAGGATGCTAACAAGGCTAGCTCACGAAAGAAAGCCTTGCAACTATATATTGAATATTGCAACTGCGCAAATAAGGGCACATCCGCTTTCTCTGTATGTGGATTTGGGAGTCGCACTGATCGACAGGAAGGAGGAGAGCGAAGAGATGAGGGCTAAGTAGCGCCTTGCCTCTGGCTTTGCCCCCTTATCCACTACGGGTGAATCTCTTCGATCCGGAATTTAACTATCCCTAAAAAAAAGGGCTTTGCTGCTGCTAGCTCCGCCACTGGGCCGACTTAAACTACTGCCATAGGTCCCTCTCTATCCGGGTCCTCACCCTCCACCGGAACTCCTGCGGGCTAGAGAGATGGAACTACTGAAGCTGCTCCCTCTGCTTCTGGAACTGTAAAAGGGTTGGGGGGCAATCACTTTTTAGATCATGGCTTGTAATCCTGGAGCCTTTCCATTGACAACCGAGCTTGCCTAAGGACGGCGTAGAAGAGAAAAAGTCTAGGATTTAGATCTGAGCAGGAATTTATCCCAGGTGAGTGGCTACGTTATAGGGTGGTAATTGGTTGCTTGGTCGAGCAGCTGCCCTTGGCAAGGAAGGAAAGGTGTTCCATAGCATCTGGGGCCGAGGCCCTGTTCTGGTTACTACAATTAGTGTAGCACCTTTATTTTCAGGGCTTACTTCGGAGAGTACCGCTGCTATTGTTTGAGTATAATCCTGGTATCTTTCTACAATCGTCTTTGTGGCTCCAGTTGCTGCGGAGCCTCTGCGCTGTTGGTTTTACCCTGCCGGGTAACGGTTTAATATTCTCAGGTTCCGATTGTCGACAAAAAAACCAGCTAAGTTATTTTTTCCTTCCTCCTGTAGGTAAGGCAATAAGTTTTGCAAGGTCCAACAGGCATTAGTAGCATGCCCGTGGTACCTGTGGAATCAACTGTATGCGTTTGGGTGAAAGTTCGTGGGTTTGGTGTAGTGAAAGAGAACAAGTAGCTTCAGTTACTGAACAGGGCAAGCATACCTAGGAAATCGAGATTGGGATCCCATTGATCCAGCGGAAGCAACGGCTAGGGCATGGACAATAAAAGATCCTTTTCCATAGCCGGGGTCCGGAGGTTCCTCGTAGCCGCAGAAGCTACGACATGGGCATAGCTAGGTGCTGGCTCAAGTACTGGTGAAAGTGCCTGAACCTAAGCGTCTCGCTTGACTAAGGGTGTGAGTTCGGCTTTCAATATTTAGCTTTAACAACTTTCACTAGCGCTTGGCTAGTTACCGAAACCCAACAAGATTCTCTGCACTTGTGCTTAAAAGGTCTTCTTAAAAGCGGCTAGAAGTTCAAAGCTAAGAAGGCGAGTAGTTGATACGAGTTTACTGAGCGCATCGCCTTCCCTAGAGTGAGCAAGAGCGGAGTTTACTACGCGAGCCTAAATGCGAGTTTCACTGACTGAACCCACCACTACCCGAAAGCCGATACCGCTAGAGAAAAGCAAGAATCATACTTTTTCTACTTCGCTTGCCGGACAGGAACTCTTTGATTCAAGATCCCCTTGCCTTACGCCCTGCCCTGAAACTGGAGTTCAAGTAATCATCTACCTCTCTGCAAGACAAAGATTTCATTGAACCTAGCTCGCCCAAGAGTACTTTCGGAGAGTTGACTGAATCCCTTCCCTCTGCTCTGAAGCAGGACGGACTTTCAAGTCAAGCGGAACTCTCTCTTTAAATAAGGTGAAAAGCGCTTTCGTTGCTAAAGCCCTTCATAGGTTGTGAGGCGATAGTGCGTCGATAGGTAGCTCATCCCTTGCTTGGTAGTTCAAGACGTAGGCGCTGTTGTCTTTCGTGAGTGTGGGTGTGAGGCAGGACTATCTGCTGCAAGTTCCTGTCTGGCGGATGCAGAATTTGTCTTCGGTCGATAGGTGGGCTCTGTTCCTGTTGCAAGTGTAGGAGCGGTGTCGGCCCAAGCACTAAGAGCTCCACCTACTTACTGATCTTTTAAAGCTAGCCACTAGTAGCACCTTAGCAAGTCCGGTAGGTGCGTTAAGGCGAATGGAATGATTGAACTTGGGACCCCCTACTAATCAAAGGCTTCTGTCCTGACTTCCGAACTTGCTTTCCGACTTGAGAGCGGAATGGGGACTTGCCCACCCCCTACTAATCAAAGGCTCCGGACAGCAGACTCCGGACTTGGCACGACTAGCTTTCCGACTTCCGACTAGCGACTAGGGACTTACGACTCCTGACTTCGGACTTCGAACTTGGGACTTGCCTGCCCCTTACTAATCAAAGGCTTCTGCGACTAGGGACGACTTGCCTTCCGACTTCCGACTTGCGACTAGCCGGATAGCGGACTTCGGATAGCGGACTGGGGACTAGGGACTCCTTCGGACTAAATAACTCTTACGAAAAGGATCGCACTAATGGCACCTTGGCACTGCCCTAGGCCAGCTAAGGCAAGTGAGCGAAGGGGGGAAGGTGCTTTAGAGCCCTATTAGTCGGCTAGCTAGGAAGGCAGGCCCTTACTAATAGGGCCTCTTCGACGGCACTAGCCTACGGGTTCTTCCCACTAGCCATGGCTTGGCCTAACCTTTGGCTCTGATACCACTTGTCACGGCGCTAAGTCCTTCAAGCCCACAAACCGCGGTACCCTGCTAACGGTCCGCTGTAGCAGAGTAAGCTGAAAAAGCCCTTTATATCTTATTAGTAAAGCCTAAACGTCCTTATTGAAAACTAAAGCGCTAACGAGCAAGAAAAGGCCCCTTACTATAGATAGGCTAACGCGCCTTACATCACATCACAAAACAATAGCTAAAAAAGGCACACTTTCTTAGTGTTTGAGCTTGATTAGTGCTTGAGGTCCTCCTCCCCGGCACTGGATCAGTCACTAAGCGAGTGTGCAACTATCACACCATCCGTTTTTCGATTCGGTGTGTCTTCAGCAGGCCAACTAATCTATCTAATCTAAACTACTAATCTACAAAACAACTATTAAACAATCAGTTCCTCCCCGCTTCCATAGCACGTAGCCATTGATCCCCTTAGCCCAACCGGATCATGGTGATACTCCGAGAGCGCCTTTACTGCCAGTAATGCTCGATTCCCACCTTCCGCCTCTCCATCCGCCGCTGAAGAAATAATCTCACAAAACCTTCTGCTGTCTCTACTATTCGAAATTTCCCGGAAGAGTCAATCAGTGAGGGAGGGAATTAAAGACTTAAGCCTTCCAATTCAAATTCTCTATCCTCCGCCCCACTCATTATAGAAAAAAGTCGGAGAATCCAATGCGGCTGTCTAATACTAGCTTCCCCTATCTCATAAAGGGGAAAGCCTCATTCCTTTAGCTGCTAATAGTAGATAAAGGACTTCCGCTTCTAGTTCTTCAGCAGGAGCTAATCCGAGCGTTCTGCGTAAACGGTGGACGTGGAGAAGAGCATGCGAACGCCTATACTGCGAAGGACTCGACGGGGGGAACTCGGTTCTTAGGAATGCTAAGAGGCGAGGGAGGTTAAAGACTTAAGCCTTCCTTTCGTGCAACCTGATCTAAATTTCGTCGTAAATAAGGAGACCTTCGCTAAGCATGTCAACGTCCGTACGGGAGCGGATTGCCGATGGATGGAGGCGGCTGCATCTAAGAGTTTAGTTCCAGGAGACTTAACAACATGGCCTGAAGCAGGATAGACTCATTGAGGGAGTGAGCTCCCGTGCTCCTCTTTTGGGATAGGCCATTCGGCTCATTCTCATGGATAGACCTTCGGTCAACTACATGACGAAGTCAACTCACTTTGCTTAACACAGGGCAGCAGAGCAGGACTTCTTTCTCACCCTCACCAACCTTCCGACCTGCCTCATTTCGGCATAGCTGTACACAAACTGAACATTAAGTAAGGGGCGAAGCCCGTTAAACAAAAGGTTGAAAAAGCCTTTAGCGTGCAAAGCAAGCAGCCAATGCGAGAAAGGGGCTAGAGCAGTACTCGGGGGGGAGAATCAGAGCTGCCTAATAGCTATGGCTTGGGCTACTATTGAATCACTCTTAACTAATTGTATAAAGAAGTGGCTATCCCCTTGTCCGTGGAAAGCATTGAAAGAAGAACACAACGGGAGGGAGTGATCCACAAGAGGAGCTCTTCCTTCTACTTGATGAAACACTCAGACTGCCGAGGAGAAGGGAAAGAGACTGATGCTACTACCGATGGCAGGGAATGAGACTACTACTAGCGAGACCAAGCCATGAAAGATAAAGATCACAGGCATGTGGTGAACCATACCGAGATAAAGCAAGGCACTTCCCAAGCTTGAATTGGGAATTGAGAGGCACGAGATAGCCCTCAAAAAAGGCGAAAAAGGCCTCTTTGACTAAAGATAATCGCGGGTTCCCACCCCCCTAATGGTCTAAAAGCGGAGAGAGGAAGCCCTCGATCGGGGAAAGGTTTACGAATCAATCAAACGAAACATAAAGATAAACGTAAGCTCTAGGTCGATGTGGTGTAGACGAGCCCCAGGAGCAAACCGTTGTTGCTCGTTCCTTGGTTGGAAAGGGCAGAGTTCCATTTGGTGGGTGGGTCTAGGGCGAACGAAAAAGACGTGTGGCTGAGGGCAGGTGAGGCATTGTGTCATCGAACGAACATGTTTGAGTATGGATCGTAATTGAGCGAAACATCTGCTCATCGAAAAGTGGTCTTAAAGCGAAGGTCTTGACCTGGAAGGATCGAAGAGAGCGCTAGTAGATCGAGCTGTAGGTGCATGGACTTGGCTAGTGAAGCACAACCACTCATCTTTCCATAGATAGTGCTACCCTAGAGTAAGATGAGCGACCCCGGTGGCAACGTTAGTCCCAAGGGTTTACTCCCTTCACTAGTCAACGAAGTGCATCTACGGATGTAGGCACATTCTTGCTTGATCATTTGCTCTCACTAGACCGCCCTAGAGTACGATACTGGTTCGTCATAGGTCCGAAGGGCTGTCTCTTGTGTGCGATGGTTGGGCATGAATGGAGCTTGCTCGGTAGAAAGGAGAGTAAGCTTTCGGGGAGTAGAGATCGAGCGTAGAAAGACCAGTGGATCAATTATTTTTTCAATAAAATGAGTGAAAGGATAAAGCGGAACAGACGTTTCTCGCAAGCGTTTGGATTCACCAACCACGACTCCTAACGAGCTCTTTTTTGCGCCATACAGTAGCTAGTCTAGTACAGCATTAGATGGTTCTCCGCGGGGTCAGCCTTTGATTACAAGTATAGCTTAGCTCATAGCCCCCTTACCAATGAGACAATGCGGTAAAGCGTGACCGTTCGGAAACCTCTAAGTGGGCGTTCCTACTTTACATCAGTAAATCAAAAGGCAAGGTAGAATAGCATCAGTCAAGCTCTCACAGCAGGAACGGTGCCGATTCCCATTCTCATTCCTTAGAAGCCGGAGCCCCTCCTGACAACTGTATTTGAGTCCGTTCACTCCTCACTCTACTAACGCAGGGTAAGTGATTATTGATATCCGACTGCCGGTGGGGAGACCGTAGACTGAACTGAAACCTACACTGTTTCTTGTGTGTAATGAGTAGCTACTAATTATCATTCATTCTTATCGGTGTTTAACACCAACTCCTTTGAGTTGCTCTTCTTAAACCATAGGGCAGGGATATTATCCCTAAGCCGAGTCTGTTGACTGAGTAACCTAAGCCGAAAAGGTGGACGGAGATGGTTACTAAGCCGAATCCCCGGAGCGAGGACCACTAACTAAACTCTTTGAATCTGTTACTAAGCCAGTGTTTGAGCTCTATGCCTTTGCGCGCTAAGGCTTTCTTGGCTAACCCGAGCAAACCACCCTGATGAGCGCTATTGCTCGGTTAGCATTAAGTGAGAAGGCACTGAAGAAGATCTCTGAGACCTCCGCTCAAAGAACAGAATTAGTGCTTTAAATTTACTTCTTTCCCTCCATCACCGGACTCGGTCCCGCCGATCGGGAAGATCCAAAGAACCCATCCATTTCAAAAGCAGAGAAAATCAAAGAAACGGAACCCAGAGAGAGAAGAAAAGCTTACCGAGGAGATCAGGAATGAGGCTCCGATCGACGGCATTCCGGAGGTAAGACGACGAGATTCCTCTGAGAATCGGGTACAAGAACGTATTGTCGCCGCAGTTAACGGAAGAGTCCCCGAGGACGAAGAGAGCAGAGATTATAAAGAGCGCGAAGAGAGAGCGGTTAGCGAAGAAGCAAATTTCCTCCCATCCATCCCCCATCTTGCTCTAGAAGAGAGATGAAAGGAAAGGGAAAAGATAGTGAGACTAATGGTGCTCGGGATGCACCGTGGACTGAGATTGTAACTAAACCGACTCAAAGAACGAATACCTATGACTGAACTGGTCACTTGACTGCTAAACTGAGGATGTTGACTGTGTTGAAAGACTAGGTCATCGCCCATACAACTCTTATTGGTTTTAACACTACTCTGCTATCAGAATAGGGAGATTGGTATTCAACCGAAACCCTAACCTGGACTGCTAACGGCTTCTTCTCTTGTTAGAGGAAGCCCTGGTTCAAAATCTTATTTATGTTACACGTAGCAACTCTTCTTGTTCAATCCTGACATCCGCTCTCAGGAACGATGAGAGAGTGACTAAGCCGAAAAGGTGGAGCGAGAACTGGTAACCCGGCTCGGTTCATCGATGACCGCTAACTGCATTCTTGACGGCCTGTTGTGTGCTAAGATGAACTCACACTCACAATTCAACTTCACTTCTAACTGAAGCTATAAGAGATGGTGACTAAGCCAAAGCGCGGGACTGCACTGTATTGTATGCTAATAGAAAGTCTTCGGTACAACTCTTCTTTCCTCCGTTCACCCCTCTCCTAACGAAGGCAAGGCAAGTGCCACTCCTAGCGCTAAGCATAGAAAGCTCTCACGCGCGCAATAGACTCTATCAGACTAGGAATCTGTTACCGTTCCCTAACCCAAAGAGGTTAATCGATGCAACTGCACTGTGTCTTGTGTTTCCTTGAAAGACTAGCTCTTCCTTACTGACCTTTCCTTACTCGTTGTTTAGCTGGAAGAAGCTGTCCGCTCTCAGGTTGGGCAGTAAGGGAACTGTATAATAAGGGCGTGATAAGTAAGGGAAGGGCAATCACTCATTCTTAAAACCAGCATTCTTAAGACCAAAGAGTCGGGCGGAAAAAGGGGGAGAGCTCTCCGTTCCTTGTTCTCCTGTAGCTGGATCCTCCGGAACCGCAAGAATCCTTAGAATGGGATTCCAACTCAGCACCTTTTGAGATTTTGAGAAGAGTTGCTCTTTGGAGAGCACAGTACGATGAAAGTTGTAAGCTGTGTTCGGGGGGGAGTTATTGTCTATCGTTGGCCTCTATGGTAGAATCGAATCAGTCGGGGAGGCCCTATTAGTAAGGGGAGGCGGTGGTTTACCCTGTGGCGGATGTCAGCGGTTCGAGTAAAGAAAGGGGAAGCCGAGGACCAGTAGTTGCCCGTAACCACGGCCCCGAAACGGAGCCTGCGCGGCCGGTAACCATTGGCGTAAGATCCAATCTTGAACTTGATGAGCGGAAAAGAAGACACTGTTTTAATATATGCAATTAAAAGCTCACGACGTGGATTCGAACCACCAAAGAGGCTACTTTCCCTTATAGTAGATCGTGAGATGGCAGTGATCTTTAGCTGGTCATAGCCATAATGTGCTGTTTTCATTGGAACCTTCTTTTTCAGAGCAAGACTCCCTAGTAAAGGTCATATTTAAATAGTTCCAAGGCAGGTACACATCTTTAGTTTCTTGTTACTCCATCCCTGCACTATCTGGGGTGGTTATAAGCTTAAATACAGAGGGAAGTACCTGAGCGCCTTGTCCCACTCTTCCGATTACGGGGTGACTAGTGGACGCCACCACGGGGTATGAAGCCTTGTCCTTCCTGGACGGATACATGGGTACAACCAAATCCGCATGGCACCTGAAGATGAGAAACTCACTGCCTTCAGGACACCTAAAGGAGTCTATTGCTACAAAGTCATGCCCCTTGGACTCAGGGGGCTACACAACTTATTGGGGCCATCCTCGAGATGACTGCTTCCGAAGAACATCCAAGAGTTGAAAAGCCTACAGGGGGGACTTCCCTATATCCTAAAGTTTATATCCAACCTCGCAGGGGGGTGTCAGCCATTCTCTAATAGGGGAAAGGACTACTGTTTGAATGGGATCAAGCTTGCCAGAATGCTTTCGACAGCATCAAAGCATATCTCATGAAACCCTCAGTCCTCATGAGCCCGAAAAAAGGCAAGCCACCGCTGTTATATATCACGGCGTTAAACGGTTCCTTGGCTACTCTCCTCGCCCAGCGCAATGAACAAGGGAAGAAGAACGCACTATAGGTTGCGTTGCTTTCGCGTGAAGATTGAGGGCCTGCAGACGGCAGAATTAGCGTATATAAGACTAGGTTGGTGTCAAACTTGGAGGGTGCTTTTCGAGATGCGGAATCATCACTCACACTCTTATCGGGCCGGATTTGATTCCCATATGGTGATTCACTGGAATCCTTAAAACTCACTCTTTTCTTCAGTTTGGTCTTCAGCTTCATTCTTTCTGCGTTGATTCAGCGCTTGCTGCTTAGGGCGATAGCGGCCCTCTCCTTCTACCTGCCTGCTGTTATGGTGTAAGCTACCATGGCTTCTACTTGCGCTTCGCCTTAACAGGGAGGGGCTTAGTGCGTGGCATTCTGGTTAACCCACGTGTGATGACGTTTGCGCGCAACACAGAATTAGCGTATGTTAAGAAGGATTTATATGAGGTGGTGGGATGCCGAATCGTTGGTAGTCTGATTCTGTGGACGATGCATGGAACTTCGATCTAAGTCGAGCTAGCCCTAGTATGGACGGTCTTGAGTGCCGGGACCTTAACCATATGATTCTTATCTACGATAGGGGTATTCCAGTGGTATGTTAATTTCATTTTCCGGAATGCTTCACCCAGCAAATGTAGATTCTTCCAAAGATAGACTGACTAATAGGTCTGTTCGGATTCGGATTGGAGGTCTTGGGCTTGCGCCTTCCCATTTCCTTCTAACTTCGGCTTGCTGGTGGTGGGGCGGGGAAGTAAGCAATAGCGCGAAGAGAGGGAAGTGCGCTAAAGCAGTGAGCTAGTAAGAGAGAGCGCACCTAAGAATCGGTTTTTCCGTAATAGAAGGAAGTTCCTGGTCCTGCAATTCCGGGGGGGCGGCCGGGTGGAAAAAGATAAGGTAAGCATCCAAACCAGCATCAGCCGAACTAACATATCCAGTTTATCTCGCAACATATCTAGTTTATCCTTCAGCAGCATTTCTCGAAGTAGCATTCCCATAAGCAGAGGATGAAACCCTTGCTTTTTTATCCCGACGAGGGTTTATGAATCACTCAAACGAGCCTTTCTAGCCGCATCTGAATCGGCGCATCCCTATCCATATCTTTATGCGCAGAGGCATCCAAATCCGAATCTGTAGAATCAATTGGAGAATCCCCATCCGCACCCGAATTGGCTAAATCTAGTATAGTGGGTGTTGTTCCGATGCCAAATCTAAGGAATAAAGATTTGGAAAAGGCATCTCGGCGAAAGAGGACTGAGAACCATAAGGCGAGCGCCAAAACGCTAGCACAAACAGCTCCCACAGACACGCATGATAAGGGGTGTGGGGCCAACCAGGCCACCACTTTTACCATATATGGGTCCGGACGACCCAAGAGCCCGCCACTAGAACCCAACCCTTAAGGGGCTAAGGTCCAAGGGGCGTCCCGCTAAAACAGTTTCCTTAACCTTCGGCGAATAGTAATGAGTCTTCACCGGTTCGGTGGCATCTTTGGTTGGATCTTCCTTATGAATCTGGTCTTCTCTCCAGAGGGGCTGCTCAGTCGACTGGTAGAACAAGGTCCCACGCCTCCCGGCCAACTAGGATGGGACATAAAACGTCTTCAGGTCTTGCACAACCGATACCTCCATTTTTGCCATGGATTTTGTGAGCCCATCAGGAGTGCGCATCGTCTGGACCTCTTTTCGGAGAAGAATTCCATTTCTAGAAGTCCCCTCTCGTATGTCACCTTACTCACTTCGGGCCTTTGGACGACTAAGTCAGCTCGGCTTCTCTTTCAGAATCAGATTCACTTCCGACGTGGAGCACACTTGACCCTGCGTCACTTGATGTATCATCGAGGAATACCTATTCAGATTCTGCGTTGCTTGCTGCATCGAGAATAGCTTCTCCTTCTGAACCTTCGTCATTCTTTGAAGAGGGAATTGCTGATGATTCCGACCGGCTCTGTAGTTTCGAGGCTGGCTTAGATCTTTCTGCCGTTTTGGGGAACATCTTGGCCTTCACTTCTGCTTTGGTTGGCTCCCTTTGAGGGGTCGCAGGGGCAGAAGGCTGACCGACGAACCAGGGTCTAACAGGATGCGATTGACCTTGTGATTGTCAATCTCCCCAATCACTTGGGACGATTGTGTTCAGTTGTTTTCAGCATGAGGTCGTCGTTAGTGAAGGTGACAGCAGCCGAAGACTGGGCATACAAGGCCTCCTTCATGTTCACCTCAGCGAAGTGGCTTTGATATTTGTCAGGATCCAGCAGCGCCTGGACAAACGCAGTCCTGATATCGGATGACAGCATCAGGGCATCATACACGCTGAGGAGGGCTGGAATCTTCTTCAGGTTTTAGAGGTTAGAGCAGCAGCATGTACTCTTTTGAGATAGCATTTGGTCTTAGGATTGGTACTGACCAAGTGATCAGAGGGCTCAAGGGTGCAACGTGCTAGACCTAAGACTTCAACAGGAGTGATTAAGTTTCCTAATCTTTTGGGAAAACTTTGACTACCAATCCCTCTTCTGGAAAGAGAGTTCCTCTCTCCGTTACACCCATAATGGAGTATGCCCATTCTGACCTTTTAAGTGACAAGGGGGGTGAAGGTACTCATTTTTACTGGACCGCCTTACTAATAAAGGGCCTTTTATTATGAAAGATTAATAACTCCCCTTGAGGGGGAACTTGTTTCACGGGACTGCCTAAAGAGACTCCTGGTGTTAAAACAACTATGTAACTTAATGAAGGACTATGGCAGAAAATCCTTAGGCGCTTTTAAGCCCTCTTGGCAGACTATGACCAATTCCAGATCATAAGGGAAAATCAGCTCTATGTGAAAAAGGTGCTTTGCATAAGGTCTAGTTCCTTGGGCACTGGATTGGCGACGGCATGAGTTGGTTGGATCAAGAGAAGGTGCGTGCAAGCCGTGGTGGACTGGGAGACGCCACGCAAGGTGCAGGAACTACGATTCTTCCTCAGATTAATCATACTTAAAAAAATGGATTTCTATAGTATTATATATAATACTATAGGCGGTTCATCGAGGGCTTCTCGGGTGATCAGAAGAGCTTAAGCTGCTTTTGCCTTACCTTCTATTATATTAGTAAAGGGCGAATGAGGGGCGTGTGCAATAGTTTTCTTTCTTTCTCTCGCTCGATCGCTTCAATGCCTATAATTTGAGAGATAACAGGAAAGCCTTCTCTCGAATTCGAA